>NC_060179.1:65279654-65522154 GCF_021184085.1 Oncorhynchus gorbuscha | reverse complement strand
TGTGTGTGTGTGTGTGTGTGTGTGTGTGTGTGTGTGTGTGTGTGTGTGTGTGTGTGTGTGTGTGTGTGTGTGTGTGTGTGTGTGTGTGTGTGTGTGTGTGTGTGTGTGTGTGTGTGTTGAGCTAGGGCAGGGGTGAGGGGTCATCACCTCCTCTCCTGAATGGACAGTGGTCAGTAGTAGGGACTTGTGGGAACAGATTAGGGATTTTTATTGCCCTGAAACATTTATTCTGAACTCATAATCACTTTTAGCACAGCGGATAATAAAGTCACATTGCCTGTCACTTCACTGTCCAGAGACACACGAACCTGGTCCAAAGGTTGATACATTTTATTTTGATAAGCTCATGTTCTGCAAAGTTATCCCGGTGTGTTATCAAACGTGTAACTTTAATAGTTAAAGGTTATAGTGAAATGTTTCCAGTACATTTATTGAGAATCATCTACACATTATATTTACAGTCTTTGTAATCATTACAGTTAATGTGATTAACAATTTGCGTCTTTTTTTTGTATTGGTTAAAAAGTTCAACTACCAGAAGAGGCGAAGTAAGAGGTTTTACTCCGCCCAAAATCTGTCCATGTAAATAAGTCCACGAAGTGAATCGTTTTTGTATGGAGGCCAATGAGAGAGTCTAATTTGGTCAACAAGAAAGGCATACGTGAGGCTTATTTGATCTAATTTAAGTTTCGTTAGGTTAGGTTGTTACGAATGCACTGATATAAGTTGACGCACCTGGCATTTACCTGAAAGCAACTTTATATCAGAGTTGTGCTGTTGTCATAGCGATAGATAGAGGACACATAATGGATATAACTTGTTTTAGCATGGACATTGCCATTGAGGGCTTCCACCATTTTAAAGTAAAAAATAAAATCTGTTTTATTGTCACATACACTGGATAGTTGCAGTGAAATGTGTTGTTTTACAGGGTCAGACATAGTAGTACGGGCTACTGGAGTAAGTTAGGGTTAAGTGCCTTCTTCAGCCAATGAAGAAGAAGAAGATTGACTATTTTAAAATAGGTATAGCCTCAATGGCGCGTCCCATGCTGTCACAAATGCTATCCAGAGGCATGTAGTATTTAGAGAGTCGGGCCAATGCGGTTTCTGTATTATGATGCATTTACATGACACTACAACATTCCATGGCAGCCATGTTAGCTCCCCATTAACATTACATGGCAGCCATGTTAGCTCCCCATTAACATTACATGGCAGCCATGTTAGCTCCCCATTAACATTACATGGCAGCCATGTTAGCTCCCCATTAACATTACATGGCAGCCATGTTAGCTCCCCATTAACATTACATGGCAGCCATGTTAGCTCCCCATTAACATTCCATGGCAGCCATGTTAGCTCCCCATTAACATTACATGGCAGCCATGTTAGCTCCCATTAACATTACATGGCAGCCATGTTAGCTCCCCATTAACATTACATGGCAGCCATGTTAGCTCCCCATTAACATTACATGGCAGCCATGTTAGCTCCCCATTAACATTCCATGGCAGCCATGTTAGCTCCCCATTAACATTACATGGCAGCCATGTTAGCTCCCCATTAACATTACATGGCAGCCATGTTAGCTCCCCATTAACATTACATGGCAGCCATGTTAGCTCCCCATTAACATTACATGGCAGCCATGTTAGCTCCCCATTAACATTACATGGCAGCCATGTTAGCTCCCCATTAACATTCCATGGCAGCCATGTTAGCTCCCCATTAACATTACATGGGGAATAAAAAAAAATACTATAAATCAAATCACATTTGATTTGTCACATGCACCGAATACAAAAGGGAAATGCTTACTTACAAGCCCTTAACCAACAAGAAAAATACCTAAAAAAGTTAGAGATAAGAATAACAAATAATGAAAGTGCAGCAGTAAATAACAATAGCAGGGCTGTATACAGGGGGTACCGGTACAGAGTCAATGTGCAGGGGCACCGGTGGTAATATGTACATATACAGTGAGGGGGGAAAGTATTTGATTCCCTGCTGATTTTGTACGTTTGCCAACTGACAAAGAAATGATCAGTCTATAATTTAATGGTAGGTTTATTTGAACAGTGAGAGACAGAATAACAACAAAAAAATCCAGAAAAACGCATGTCAAAAATGTTTGTAAATTGATTTGCATTTTAATGAGGGAAATTAGTATTTGACCCCCTCTCAATCAGGAAGATTTCTGTCTCCCAGGTGTCTTTTATACAGGTAACGAGCTGAGATTAGGAGCACACTCTTATAAAGGGAGTGCTCCTAATCTCAGTTTGTTACCTGTATAAAACACCTGTCCACAGAAGCAATCAATCAATCAGATTCCAAACTCTCCACCATGGCCAAGACCAAAGAGCTCTCCAAGGATGTCAGGGACAAGATTGTAGACCTACACAAGGCTGGAATGGGCTACAAGACCATTGCCAAGCAGGTAGGTGAGAAGGTGACAACAGTTGGTGCGATTATTCGCAAATGGAAGAAACACAAAATAACTGTCAATCTCCCTCGGCCTGGGGCTCCATGCAAGATCTCACCTCGTGGAGTTGCAATGATCATGAGAATGGTGAGGAATCAGCCCAGAACTACACTGGAGGATCTTGTCAATGATCTCAAGGCAGCTGGGACCATAGTCACCAAGAAAACAATTGGTAACATACTACGCCGTGAAGGACTGAAATCCTGCAGCGCCTGCAAGGTCCCCCTGCTCAAGAAAGCACATATACATGCTTGTCTGAAGTTTGCCAATGAACATCTGAATGATTCAGAGAACAACTGGGTGAAAGTGTTGTGGTCAGATGAGACCAAAATGGAGTTCTTTGGCATCAACTCAACTCGCTGTGTTTGGAGGAGGAGGAATGCTGTCTATGACCCAAAGAATACCATCCCCACCGTCAAACATGGAGGTGGAAACATTATGCATTGGGGGTGTTTTTCTGCTAAGGGACAGGACAACTTCAACGCATCAAAGGGACGATGGACGGGACCATGTACCGTCAAATCTTGGGTGAGAACCTCCTTCCCTCAGCCAGGGCATTGAAAATGGGTCATGGATGGGTATTCCAGCATGACAATGACCCAAAACACACAGCCAAGGCAACAATGGAGTGGGTCAAGAAGAAGCACATTAAGGTCCTGGAGTGGCCTTGCCAGTCTCCAGACCTTAATCCCATAGACAATCTGTGGAGGAAGCTGAAGGTTCGAGTTGCCAAAAGTCAGCCTCGAAACCTTAATGACTTGGAGAAGATCTGTAAAGAGGTGTGGGACAAAATCCCTCCTGAGATGTGTGCAAACCTGGTGGCCAACTACAAGAAACGTCTGACCTCTGATTGCCAACAAGGGTTTTACTATCAAGTACTAAGTCATGTTTTGCAGAGGGGTCAAATACAAATACAATTATAGACTGATCATTTCTTTGTCAGTGGGCAAACGTACAAAATCAGCAGGGGATCAAGTACTTTTTGCCCTCACTGTATGTAGAGTTATTAAAGTGACTATGCATAGATAATAACAGAGTAGCAGCAGCGTCGATGTCATTAACATTAGATGAGAAATATATAAACAATGCTATGTAACTGAATGTCTAGAATTTTAGAAAAATATTCAAAATGCTAAAAGTTGGCACAACTTTCTAAATATATGGCTCTGTTGTTCACAAGCGTATCTGCCCTCTCATTGGCTAGAATGGTCCCACCTTATCTTGGCTCCGCCCACCTGTCCTCCATCTTTGAGGACAATGAAACTTGAACAATTAAATTCACTAAATGAACCTTTAATATTTTAACCAACGTTCATCTACAATACAAAGTTGATTCAGGTAAGTTCAAAATGAATTTACTCATAAAAACAGTAAATTGGCCCCTTTTGTTCTGCTGCATTTGAAGAGTATGCTTTTCAGAGAAAACACAGATGTGGTAGACCCACTAAGCATCCCCTTCCACAGATGGAGATGTGGTCTGTTGCTCGTTGACAATCTTCCCTAAAACAGGCCCAAAACGCAAAGATGCATCGGTCAATCAATCAATCAATCAATCAATCAATCAATCAATCAATCAATAAACATTTGTAGTGGGAGCTCTAGAAATGCGAAAGGAAACAGCCGAGAAATATATTTTCTCCCAAAAATATTCAAAGCGTCAATGGGAATATTTGAACCGTATCTTAGACCTATCCTGAACAGTGTCCTAGACCTTTCCCATCTGTTCTCTCCCAGTCAACCAGAGGGATGCATCCCAAATGGCACCCTATTCCCTATATAGTGCACTACTTTTGACCAGAGCCCCCAAAAGAAGTACACTATATACAGAATAGGGTGCAGAGAAGAAGTTCAGAAAATATGGTGGTGGTTCCTGTCCTCACCTATCAAGAATTTGTGGGCCTCTCTCTCAAAATGCTGATGGGAAAACCAACCCATTTCACCATCCCCAGTCCTGCAACTCCTATAATGGCCAAAACAACTCCTCCGGCCCTTCCCTTCTCTCTGGGTTTCATAGCTGTTTTTGGTCATGTTCCGGTCCAGCACTGTACAGTGTATGTATAGCCAGTCTAGATTTCTCGGTCCTTTTGATTCCATACTCACTTCTTTAAATTCATTAAATTCCACAATTTCAGTCCGAATTCAGTCAACCTGAAAATGATTCAATATCATGATATTTCTACAGTCTGTATAATTAGTTGTGACACTGTTCAGAGTTGATTTAGGTTATACATGGTTATTGTCTAATACCCAGTCTGGGGTGGGGAATTGGGCTGTGACTTGCAGGACTTAACGAGTGCACAAAGAACCTTATTCCATAGTGTTTAAGGCTGTAGCTGGTCAGGGAGTTTTCTTTATATGTGGAGATTGACGTGGACCCTTGGTAGTCATGGGGATACTATATCTCCTCCCTTCATCTCTTACCAACTTTGTCTCACTCCTCACTTTCTGACTGCGAAGGGACAGCCAAAACAGAAACAGCTCCAGCATACCAAAACAGCTCTGTAACTCGCACTACATCCGCAGAGTACGACCCTGCCTCACACAGGAAGCGGCGCAGGTCCTAATCCAGGCACTTGTCATCTCCCGTCTGGATTACTGCAACTCGCTGTTGGCTGGGCTCCCTGCCTGTGCCATTAAACCCCTTCAACTCATCCAGAACGCCGCAGCCCGTCTGGTGTTCAACCTTCCCAAGTTCTCTCACGTCACCCCGCTCCTCCGTTCTCTCCACTGGCTTCCAGTTGAAGCTCGCATCCGCTGACCATGGTGCTTGCCTACGGAGCTGTGAGGGGAACGGCACCTCAGTACCTCCAGGCTCTGATCAGGCCCTACACCCAAACAAGGGCACTGCGTTCATCCACCTCTGGCCTGCTCGCCTCCCTACCACTGAGGAAGTACAGCTCCCGCTCAGCCCAGTCAAAACTGTTCGCTGGCCCCCCAATGGTGGAACAAACTCCCTCACGACGCCAGGACAGCGGAGTCAATCACCACCTTCCGGAGACACCTGAAACCCCACCTCTTTAAGGAATACCTAGGATAGGTTAAGTAATCCCTCTCACCCCACCCCCCCTAAGTTTTAGATGCACTATTGTTAAGTGACTGTCCCACTGGATGTCATAAGGTGAATGCACCAATTTGTAAGTCGCTCTGGATAAGAGCGTCTGCTAAATGACTTAAATGTAAATGTAAATGTTCATGGTGAGGTTTACACTGTTGTGATTTTCCACCTCATTTCCCTTTGCTGATCTTACTGAGTGAGAAGTAGCTCAGCTTTGAGAGAGTATGCATCAAGATTTATTGGAGTGTGGATCGACATAACCCAACTATAATGTATTATTCATTCACAAGTGGCTGCATTTCCACGAAGGGTTGAAGCGGATTCTAAGTCCATTCAGTCAAACTACCTATTGTGTTCGTATAAGGTGTATGTCTGGAAGAATGTAAGGACCATAGAAGCGTAGAATTAGAATGACTGATTGTAATTCTATGGTAAGAACGTGGTCTGATCGACATTCAGGCCCCTAACCCCTGGCCTATCTGGCCTTGCCCCCCTCTGGGTTGATTGCATTAAGGTTTTCATGCTTAATCTCATCAATATGAAATGACCGTCTTTTCCCATCAGACCATAAGACTGGTCTCAAGTTCCCACACCCTCTCTGTGACACAAACCAACCCAGGTACTGTTGGGAGAGCAATCTGTATCGAAGGATGTTATGGAATTGCTGTAAACAATTGGTTGTTGTTCACGTTTTACGCACAGTGGATGGGTGATATGACAGAACCATGCAGCAATCTGCATTAAGGAGGCTATTGGCTTTCTGTGGAAAGTTGCTCTGTTTCTGTTGAAACACCCTGGCTAGTTGGCTATCTGCATCAGAGGGTTGTTTGTCTTATCATATGAACCCCAAGAAAAGTTTCTAAGTTATTGGCCTCTAAAGTGATAACTGATGATACATGGGATATCTTGGAGTGAGTAGGAGGTCAGGAACGAATTAGCTTGGTTGCTTTCCTTCTCATCTAGTACACAATGATTCAGCAGTTTCTTATGTGTGTGTGTGGGGGGGGGCGGGTGTTTGTAAGAGAATGGGACCAAGTCCAGTGTAACATTGACTGTTGAGTAGGAGTCTACAGAAGACATTAACTGAACCTTTTTTTATGATGAGCTCAGTCCCAGACTATGTCCCAAATGGCATCGCATAGGGCTCTGGTCAAGTAGTGCACTACATAGGGGATATAGTGTCATTTGTAATATAGCCCCAGTGAGCTCACCTTTCTCTGTGCAACGAAGAGTCTGCCATAACAGTGCTACTGGAAAAAAAGTAGCCTTATGTTGGTTTAATGTCCAGGAAATGTAGATCTTAAAGCAGTTGTCTTTTCAATACATTTATTTCGAATTCGTTGTTTTAAATGTGTTAAGACTGAAAAGGGTGGTCAAATGAAAGATGTACAGCAGTTCAGTCTCCATGAAATACTGGGAAGTTCTTTGTATACAGGTATGTACTCTGAGATAGTGTTAAAATGATCTCTTTAAGTGTTGATTTTAACATTGCAAAATGTACTAGACAGAGAGGTAGAGGGATTGAGACAGAGAGAGGAACATTTTACATTTGGCTAGAAATTCAAAAGGAAATTATCTTAACAGAGAACCTGTATCTACTGTATATCCTCCCACTAGAATCCTCATACATTAATCAAGACAGCTTCTCAATCCTGAAAGGGGAAATCAATGATTTCCAGGCCCAGGGATATGTACTAGTCTATGAGGACCTAAATGCCAGAACCAGACAAGAACCTGACACCCTCACCCTACTTGAACAAAGCATTTACTTAATCATGAGGCATCAAAGCCAAAAGGAACTGAGAAACATTAAGAAATGCTATAGATGGAAGGAATGTAGTGTGGAAACCTACCAAAACAACAATTAGGCAACAACAAATTCAATCCCTTCTAGACAACTTCCTGGACAAAATGTTCCACTGTAATAGTGAAGGTGTAAACTTGGCAGTAGAAAACCTAAACAGTATATTTGACCTCTCAGCCTCCCTATCAAATCTAAAAATGTCAAACAGAAAACCAAAGAAAATGAATAATGACAAATGGTTTGATGAACATAAAAATCTAAGAAAGAAATTGAGAAACCGGTACCAACAAAAACATACAGACCCAGAACCTGAGTCTATGCCTTCACTGTGGTGAATCACTAAAATAATACAGAAATTCACTACGGAAAAATATGGAACAGCACGTCAGAAATCAGCTCAATATAAATGAAGAATCCATAGACTCCAACCACTTCTGGGAAAATTGGAAAACACTAAACAAACAACAACACGAAGAGTTATCTATCCAAAATGGAGATGTATGGATTAACCACTTCTCCAGTCTTTTTGGCCCTATACCAAAGAACTAAAAGCAAAAACATACACACAATCAAATACAAATCTTAGAATCAACTATTAAAGACCACCAGAACCCACTGGATTCTCCAAATACATTGAATGAACTACAGAACAAAATACAAATAACACAAAGGCCTGTGGTGTTGATGGTATATCCTCAATGATATTACAAAATATACAGACAACAAATTCCAATTGGCTTTACTTAAACTCTTTAACATCATCCTTAGCTCTGGCATCTTGCCCATTATTTGTAACTAAGGACTGATCACCCCAATCTACAAAAGTAGAGACAAATTTGACCCCAATAACTACCGTGAGATATGTGTTAATGGCAACCTTGAGAAAACCCTCTGCATTATCATTAACAGTAGACACGTACATTTCCTCAGTGAAAACAATGTACTGAGCAAATGTCAAATTGGCCTTTTACCAAATTACCGTTTGACAGACCACGTATTCCCCCTGCATACCCTAATCGACAAACAAACCAAAACAAAGGCAAAGTCTTCTCATGCTTTGTTGATTTCAACAAAGCATTTGACAAAATTTGGCATGAGGGTCTGCTGTACAAATTGATGGAAAGTGGTGTTGGGGGAAAAACATACAATATTATAAAATCCTTCTACACAAACAACAAGTGTGTGGTTAAAATTGACAAACTCACACATTTCTTTCCACAGGGCCGTGTAGTGAGACAGGGATGAAATCTCAGTAAGACCAAAATAATGTTGTTCCAAAAAAGTTCCAGTTGGCAGGACCACAAATACAAATTCCATCTAGACAACGTTACCCTAGAGCACACAAAAAACTATACAGAAGTCAGCCTGAACATCAGCGCCACAGGTAACTTCCACAAAGCTGTGAACGATCTTAGAGACAAGGCAAGAAGGGCATTCTATGCCATCAAAAGGAACATAAAATTTGACATACCAATTAGGATCTGGCAAAAAATACTTGAGTAAGTTATACTGTAGAACCCATTGCCCTTTATGGTTGTGCGGTCTGGGGTCCACACACCAAACAATAATTCACAAAATGGGACAAACACCAAATTGAGACTGCATTCAGAATTCTGCAATATCCTCTGGGTATAACGTAAAACACCAAATAATGCATGCAGAGCGGAGTTAGGCCAAAACATGCTAATTATCAAAATCCAGGAAATAGCCGTTAAATTCTACAACCACCTAAAATGAAGTGATTCCCAAACCTTCCATAACAAAGCCATCACCTACAGAAGAGTCCCCGAAGCAAGCTGGTCCTGGGGCTCCGTTCACAAACACAAATCAGACCCCACAGAGTCCCAGGACAGCAACACAATTAGGCTCACCAAATCACGAGAAAAGAAAACGATAATTACTTGACACAATGGAAAGAATAAAACAAAACTGAGTAATCTGGAATGCTATTTGGCCCTAAACAAAGAGTACACAGTGGCAGAATACCTGACCACTGTGACTGACCCAACCTTAAGGAAAGCTTTGACTACAGTATGTACAGACTTAGTGAGCATAGCCTTGCTATTCAGAAAGGCCGCCGTAGGCAGACCTGGCTCTCAAGAGAAGACAGGCGATATGCACACTGCCCACAAAATGAGATGGCAACTGAGCTGCACTTCCTAACCTCCTGCCAAATGTATGACCATATTGGAGATACATATTTCCCTCAGATTACACAGATCCGCAAAGAATTTGAAAACAAACCCAATTTTGATAAACTCCCATATATACGGGGCAGTGTGCAATTACAGCAAGATTTGTGACCTGTTGCCGCAAGAAAAGGTCAACCAGTGAAGAACAAACACAATTGTAAATACAACCCATATTTATGTTTATTTATTTTCCCTTTTGTACTTTAATTATTTGTAAAAAAGTTACAACACTGTGTAATGACAAAATATGACATTTGAAATGGCTTTATTTTGGAACTTCTGTGGGTGTAATGTTTACTGTTATTTTTTGTTTATGATATACTTCACTTGCTTTGGCAATGTTAACATACGCTTCCCATGCCAATAAAGCCCTTGAATTGAATTGAGAGACACAGAGACACAGAGAGAGAGCAACAAATGGAGAGAGACAGAGAGACAGGGAGAGAGACAAGGACACAAAGAGAGACAGAGAGAGATACAGAGAGGGAGAGACAGAGGGAGAGACAGAGGGAGAGACAGAGGGAGAGACAGAGGGAGAGGCTGGGGGGAGATTTTTCTGTGCTCTGTGTTACCATGTATTTCCATACAGTACATATGCGTGCGCATCTTATCTCTTCGGTGAAGCCACTTGATTATGCTAATGTAAAACATGCCGACACGTTGAGCTGCTTCAGGCTCTTCTCCAAATAAGATTAGTGAACTTCACATATGGTCCATAATCCTCCTGATTTAAAGTGCAGTTAAACTATTTCCCTTTAATGGGTCTCTACTTCCTATTAGATAAAGACACCATAACTTATTTACAGCAGGCCACACAGATTTCATCAATGCGTTTAGTTTAGTGTTGAGTCTTACAAGCTTATCGACTTTTGTAAATGGTGGTCAAATGAACATTGGAATTATTTAGCAATGATACAAAAATAAACCTTAATTGTTGCCATATGCCAAGACTGCTTATCATAGAGGGAACATCTCTACACACGCACGCATGCACTCACGCACATACAGACACAGGCAGACACACATCTCTACACACGCACGCATGCACTCACACACATACAGACACACATCTCTACACACGCACGCATGCACTCACGCACACACAGACACAGGCAGACACATCTCTACACACGCACGCATGCACTCACACACATACAGACACAGGCAGACACACATCTCTACACACGCACGCATGCACTCACACACATACAGACACAGGCAGACACATCGATACACACGCACGCATGCACTCACACACATACAGACACAGGCAGACACACATCGATACACACGCACGCATGCACTCACACACATACAGACACAGGCAGACACACATCGATACACACGCACGCATGCACTCACACACATACAGACACAGGCAGACACACATCGATACACACATGCTTAGACACTGACACATTCTGAGTCTGTAGACGGGCCATATGTGAAGCATTACTCACAGGAAGGAACTGACCAAGAGAAAAGCACTTTAACACACACACACGCACAGTTGCATGCAGAACAGAAAGGTATAAATCAGAGCAGGTGTCTGCTACACTGTGACCATGTACTGTATAGGCTTTCATTGAATCCAGTTCATGCAGAAACAGAAACAGAAATGGACAGAGAAGCCAAAGTGTATTTCCTTTGAAGGCCTGTCTATTGCCGCCTCTATCACCATCCCTCTTATACAGTGCATTCGGAAAGTTTTCAGACCCCTCGACTGTTGTTATGTTACAGCCTAATACTAAAATTGATTACATTTTTATTTATAGTTTTATCAATCCACACACAATACCCCATAATCACAAAGCAACAATAGGTTTTTAGATGTTTTTTGCAAATTTATATAAATAAAAAAATGTAAATATCACATTTACATAAGTAGTCCTACCCTTTACTCAGTACTTTGTTGAAGCACATGTGGCAGTGATTACAGTCTTCTTGGGTATGACGCTTGACACACCTGTATTTGGGGAGTTTCTCCCATTCTTCTCTGCAGATCCTCAAGCTCTGTCACGTTGGATGGGGAGTGTCACTGCATTGCTATTTTTTTGGGCTGCACCACTCAAGGACATTCAGAGACTTGTCCCGAGAGCTCTGGAGCAGGTTTTCATCAAGGATCTCTCTGTACTTTAATCCATTTATATTTCCCTCAATCCTGACTAATCTCCCAGTCCTGCCGCTGAAAAACATCCATCCCCACAGCGTGATGCTGCCACCACCATGTGGGATTGTGCCAAATTTCCTCCAGATGTGACGCTTGGCATTCAGGCCAAAGAGTTCAATCTCTGTTTCATCAGACCAGAGAATCTTGTTTCTCATGGTCGGAGAGTCTTTAGGTGCCTTTTGGCAAAGGCAAGCAGGCTGACATGTGTCTTATACTGAGGACGGGCTTCCTTCTGGCCACTCTGCCATAAAGGCCTGATTGGTGGAGTGCTGCAGAGATGGTTGTCCTTCTGGAAGGTTCTTCCATCTCCGCAGAGGAACTCTGGAGCTCGCTCAGGGTGACCATCAGGCTACTGGTCACTTCCCTGACCAAGGCCATTCTCCCCGGATTTCTCAGTTTGGCTGGGCGGCTAGCTCTAGGAATAGTCTTGGTGATTCCAAACTTCTTGTCCAATCAATTGAATATACCACAGGTGGACTCCAATCAAGTTGTATAAACGTCTCAAGGATGATCAATGGAAACAGGATGCACCTGAGCTCAATTTCGAGTCTCATAGCAAAGGGTCTGAATACTTACGTAAATAAGGTATTTCTGTTTTAATTTGTAATACACTTGCAAAGATTTCTCAAAACCTGTTTTTGCTTTGTCATTATGCTGTATTGTGTGTAAATTGATGAGTTTATTTTATTTGATCCATTTTTGAACAAAGCTGTAACGTAACAAAATGTGGAAAATGTCAAGGGGTCTGAATACATTCTGAAGGCACTGTATGTACTGTAAACATACTATATACACTCTCACACACACATTCACATACACTACACACACACGCACACACACATAACACAGATAGCATACCAACAACATAAACACACATACGCACACACACATACCGACATAACACACATACACACACACATAACTCTGCATAGTTGGGCCCGTAAGCAAGCATTTCACGGTTAAGGATCTATGCCTTACAGTTTTAACCATATCCTAACACCAAACCCTTAAATGTGACATTTTACATTTGGAGAAATGTAACATTGCCGAGCAGGAGGAGTCAAACCAGGGTGTCAAAAACACTTTGATATTCATTGAAATTGAAATTTGAAGTTCAGAGAAACAAGTTTATAACCATAGAATCTGAAGTGAAATTTGTAAAACTGAGATCTTGTTTAGACTTCCTATCCTGTCACAATCTGCCTTGAGCAGGAAGAACCATCTGGGTACTATAGACATTTTGGTGCCTATGGGCAGAACATTAATGCCAATTACACATAGTTATGTGAGTCGAATACTCAGGAATCTAATTATCTGTTTAAGCTCGAGAGATCCTTTTTTTGTATGGGTTGTGTCTCTATCCACCGCATCCGCTGTTTGGGCTACAAATGAATATGGCCCCTCTATGAAAAGATGAGACTCTCCTGAACACGATGGTGTCCTCCCCCACAAGTGTCACGGGAGTTGCCTGAAGGTTACCTGGTACCTGGCCGAAAAATGTATAGTAGTGAATAGGACATTACCAGGATGGGTGTAAGCATCTGCCTCTGATTCCAAATGTTGCATGTTCGAATCCCGTGTTTTTAGAGATGTTGGTTTTAATCCTATTTCAAACCTTAACCATTAGGCATTAACTACAAATGGTTAAGGTAACATTAAGAATTCGGAGATATTGCCTAAACTTAACCTTCAACACTTCGAAATTTGACATTTGCAACAACTTCAAAATGTGTTGTTTGAGAAACATGGATGAGAGTCTAATTGTGACGTGAGACTGTGAAGGCTAGTTGTATATAAGACACTTCAAAACTTTCTTCCTTTTCATTTCTATTTTCACTTGTCTGTTTTTACGTGTATGAAGCTGTTATTCAATGTATGAAGCTGTTATTCGATGTATGAAGCTGTTATTCGATGTATGAGGCTGTTATTCGATGTATGAGGCTGTTATTCGATGTATGAAGCTGTTATTCGATGTATGAAGCTGTTATTCGATGTATGAAGCTGTTATTCAATGTATGAAGCTGCTATTCAATGTATGAAGCTGCTATTCAATGTATGAAGCTGCTATTCAATGTATGAAGCTGTTATTCGATGTATGAAGCTGTTATTCGATGTATGAAGCTGTTATTCAATGTATGAAGCTGCTATTCAATGTATGAAGCTGCTATTCAATGTATGAATCTGCTTTTCCATGTATGAATCTGCTTTTCCATGTATGAATCTGCTTTTCCATGTATGAATCTGCTTTTCCATGTATGAATCTGCTTTTCCATGTATGAAGCTGTTATTCCATGTATGAAGCTGTTATTCCATGTATGAAGCTGTTATTCCATGTATGAAGCTGTTATTCCATGTATGAAGCTGTTATTCTCGATCCCTCCGATGTCAACAACTACAGACCAGTATCCCTTCTTTCTTTTCTCTCCAAAACTCTTGAACGTGCCGTCCTTGGTCAGCTCTCCCGCTATCTCTCTCAGAATGACCTTCTTGATCCAAATCAGTCAGGTTTCAAGATTAGTCATTCAACTGAGACTGCTCTTCTCTGTATCACGGAGGCGCTCCGAACCGCTAAAGCTAACTCTCTCTCCTCTGCTCTCATCCTTCTAGACCTATCGGCTGCCTTCGATACTGTGAACCATCAGATCCTCCTCTCCACCCTCTCCGAGTTGGGCATCTCCGGCGCGGCCCACGCTTGGATTGCGTCCTACCTGACAGGTCGCTCCTACCAGGTGGCGTGGCGAGAATTTGTCTCCTCACCACGCGCTCTCACCACTGGTGTCCCCCAGGGCTCTGTTCTAGGCCCTCTCCTATTCTCGCTATACACCAAGTCACTTGGCTCTGTCATAACCTCACATGGTCTCTCCTATCATTGCTATGCAGACGACACACAATTAATCTTCTCCTTTCCCCCTTCTGATGACCAGGTGGCGAATCGCATCTCTGCATGTCTGGCAGACATATCAGTGTGGATGACGGATCACCACCTCAAGCTGAACTTCGGCAAGACGGAGCTGCTCTT
Organism: Oncorhynchus gorbuscha; assembly: GCF_021184085.1. NCBI lineage: Eukaryota > Metazoa > Chordata > Actinopteri > Salmoniformes > Salmonidae > Oncorhynchus > Oncorhynchus gorbuscha. The sequence goes on along the minus strand of NC_060179.1, from coordinate 65,507,430 downwards.
CCTCCCGGGGAAGGACTGCCCGTTCCATGATCTCGCCATCACAGTTGACAACTCCATTGTGTCCTCCTCCCAGAGCGCTAAGAACCTTGGCGTGATCCTGGACAACACCCTGTCGTTCTCAACTAACATCAAGGAGGTGGCCCGTTCCTGTAGGTTCATGCTCTACAACATCCACAGAGTACGACCCTGCCTCACACAGGAAGCGGCGCAGGTCCTAATCCAGGCACTTGTCATCTCCCGTCTGGATTACTGCAACTCGCTGTTGGCTGGGCTCCCTGCCTGTGCCATTAAACCCCTACAACTCATCCAGAACGCCGCAGCCCGTCTGGTGTTCAACCTTCCCAAGTTCTCTCACGTCACCCCGCTCCTCCGCTCTCTACACTGGCTTCCAGTTGAAGCTCGCATCCGCTACAAGACCATGGTGCTTGCCTACGGAGCTGTGAGGGGAACGGCACCTCAGTACCTCCAGGCTCTGATCAGGCCCTACACCCAAATAAGGGCACTGCGTTCATCCACCTCTGGCCTGCTCGCCTCCCTACCACTGAGGAAGTACAGTTCCCGCTCAGCCCAGTCAAAACTGTTCGCTGCTCTGGCTCCCCAATGGTGGTACAAACTCCCCCACGACGCCAGGACAGCGGAGTCAATCACCACCTTCCGGAGACACCTGAAACCCCACCTCTTTAAGGAATACCTAGGATAGGATAAAGTAATCCTTCTCACCCCCCCCCCCCTTAAAATATTTAGATGCACTATTGTAAAGTGGCTGTTCCACTGGATGTCATAAGGTGAATGCACCAATTTGTAAGTCGCTCTGGATAAGAGCGTCTGCTAAATGACTTAAATGTAAAATGTAAATGTTATTCCATGTATGAAGCTGTTATTCCATGTATGAAGCTGTTATTCCATGTATGAAGCTGTTATTCCATGTATGAAGCTGTTATTCCATGTATGAATCTGCTTTTCCATGTATGAAGCTGTTATTCAATGTATGAATCTGCTTTTCCATGTATGAAGCTGTTATTCAGTGCGTTTCAATGGACTAATAGCAGTAACGCCAAATTGAATGTTTCCTGAAATAGAAAATAAATAAAAATACCTAGAGGGGTCCTACATCTCTAAAGGAAATAGCTAAATGATCCTTAGTATGACCAATCTTAAAACAATTGCATCTGTTAACTTAGTAGAAACGCAGCCCAAGGACTTCAGACTCTAGGTGGATTCATACACACATGCCTACAGACCAACATGCTCCTAGTGCTCCCTCTGAGATCACAGAATGTACAGATGGAAGAAACAGAGGGACAGATGCTCTCATGTTCTCCCTCACTGACAAAGACACACACACACACACACACACACACACACACACACACACACACACACACACACACACACACACACACACACACACACACACACACACACACACACACACACACACACACACACACACACACACACACACACACACACACACACACACACACACACACACAGTAATACTTACAGCCATAGCTTAGTTCCTTCTTCATGGGAGTCAGTGTTCTTCTCACACTGTTGAACCTTGCTTGTGGCAAAACTGTATGTTAGTGCTTCAACAGCAGAAAACTCACTCCAATACATGTTTGAAATAAGCACAAAATTACTTATGATTTTATTATACAGGAATTAGGAACCACCATTCAATTATCAAGAACCCCTAATCAGTCAATCTGGATGCAGTAAGTCTGAAGGCACTTATGTAATCACATATTGTCTGGAGCTTTTTTCTACAATCTTCTTAATCTTAGATCAGACCTCCTATCGCCTCCTCCCAGGTCTAACTCTTTCCTGGCCCCCTTATGGAACTTTAAGCAAGGGTATTAAGATAGACATGGACAACTTAGCTTGAGTTCCTCATTCAGACCATTTAACTTAGTGATTGGATTCTCTATCCTCTTCTTATCCTCTTTATTTCACCTGACATTACACGCTCTGCCTTTTTCCTTACCCTACTCACTTATCCTCCCCAGCCCCCCCCCCCCCCCCTCTTGCTCTATCTACCTTAACCTCTCCCCCCTTCATCTCCCTCTCCATCTAAGAGCTTTTGTTCATCTCTGCTGTATAGGCCTCTTCCTTGTTATCGAATCTGTTGTTTGGTCAGGCATCCCCTCCCTCCCTGTGGGATTATATGGTGGTCTGGCCTGGCTGGCTGTCTGCCGTCTGGTTGCCCTCCACCCTCAGACATCTCCGTCCCCCACCGATCCTCACCTCCCCTGGTCCTGGCAAGGCCGATTAGCCCTCCTACTGGAGGGGAGACTGCGTGGGGGGCGGGACTGTGGCACATGGAGGGTTTATAGGGGCTATTCTATCTTATCATCTCTGAGACTGAGTCTTACAGTTGCTCTATGTGAACTAATGATATGCCTACTGGTCTACTAATCGTATGGACAGTATCCTACTGTCAATGTCCAGTCTTCTGTCTATCTATCAAGGTCATAGTTAGAATCAAGTGACAACAAAACAACAACAACAACAACAACAACCATAGAGATGAGAAGTATAGCTATCCATGAATTCAGAATAAATGATTCATAATATGGATCAGTCAGCACTGAATTTACTCATTGCTTTTGCCCATGTGGTTGTTGGTAATGAATTTCTTTCTGATGTAAATGTTCAACATAAGTTGCTCATAAATTGCAATATGTTCACTTCAGTTCCAATATAATCCGGTTGAATGACTCCCTATAGAGACATTATATTGACTGTTGTACAGAGTCATAAATCATATTAGTGATGATTGAGTGCAAATCAATTAACGTCTTCATGTATTTCTGGGAAACAATTCTTTTGTGATGTAATATTCCCAATTGTTCCTAAAACACAGGTTCTCAGATTTGAACCAGATAAAATAACTGGCATGTTTCGGGAAGTGTTGAGCAAGACAAATGTTTCAGGTTACAAAACATCTGTTTAATTTTCAACAACCAATGAATCACATTGATCATGCATCGCAAGCATGTTATTGGCTGATCCTAGGGGAAATTCCACACCATTCATGAGAGATGGCATGGTGCATTAGGTGAATGGGAAATCGTTCATGTGTACCTTCATTTTTCTACCTCCACTTGACAGGCTTATTAGTTTTCCTATAGTTGCCAAGTTGGCTTAACTTTTTCAAAGTCAGATTAAATAAATAATGATAATATATTCAATTTCATGGCAATATCTAATATGTTCTTCCGACCACTCAGTTTTATAAAATGTTTCATCACTGACTGGATAAACTTTCCTTAGGTCCACTATAGGTCTGACAAGTAGAAACATCTTTATTCCTTTGCGATTTACTAGTTGTGGTTTAAAACATTTAAACAGGCTTGTTTTTCTGCCTGCATCTGTGTATTTATGACCTGCTAAGAGCTGATCAATGGATTGATAAAGCAATGTACTCTGGAGACATAAAGCTGACAGACACAGAGCTGGAAGGAGTAGGGGCCATCTTTCAGAACACACACTCCCTGGACAGCTGTGTCTACTTGTTCTCAGTCTGTGCATCCAGCACACACACACACACACACACACTCCCATGCACACACATGTTGGTACACACACATGCACACACACCAATGCGTATGCACATTGGCGCACACACATACACAGTCTAATCCTTTAAGTTATGAATGTCTCCTTGGCTATCCCAAACATGTTTGTTTTCCTACACTGCCAGTCTCAGAGTAGACAGAAGATAAGAAGACAAGACTTACTGTTCCGTGTTGTTTTCATATCTAAACTGGTTTTTCTGCCCCTGTAACCAGAAGTGGGTCCGGAGTGTGGACACCATCTGTTTCCCAAATGGCACCCTATTCCGTATATAGTGCACTACTTTTGACCAAGGCCCATAGGGTGCCATTTGGGCGCAGCCATAGTGTTTTGATGTGTGGAGACGGACCGATCACCCCTGGTCCCTCTCAGTGGGGCTGCTGCAGGGCTATCCGGGGCTATCCATCAGGCCTGTCAGTGCCCCAATGCCCCCCTCGCTCCAGTTACCACAGACACATCTGCAGAAAATACGCCGTGAAATTGTGTGGCTCCTGCCTTACCACCGGGGCTAACCCTAACCCACCGGGGCCATCTGCCCCCCTCCCAACTCCTCGCAGTGCTGCAATGCCCCTCTCTTGCCCCTCTCATTGGCTTCCCTCAGCCCAGGGACTGGCTGCGGCAGTGGGGTTAGCTCTACCCATCCCGCTCCTTCTCCTCTTATCCTCCACCTGGTTATTAGTTTTCCACATTGAACAAACATAACGCAAACAATTTGTACATCAATTCAAATCACATTTTTATCGTCACATGCTTCGTAAACAACAGGTGTAGACTAACAGTGAAATGCTTACTTACGGATGACTGTGGACGTGTGTGTGGCGAATGTGTGTCTATGTGTACAGTGCCATAAGTGATTGTGTGTTTGTGTGTGTGAATGTGTCTGTGTGTACAGTGCTATATGTGATTGTGTGTTTCTGTGTGTTCGTGTGTGTGTGTGTGTTAATGTGTGTATGTGTTGGAGTGTCAGGGTATGTATGTGTGAGTGTGTGGGTAGAGGCCAGTGTGTGTGCATAGAGTCAAAAATATCTAGTGCAAAAATGGTCAATGCAGATAGTCCAGGTAGCTATTTGGTGAACTATTTATCAGTTTTGTGGCTAAGGGATAGAAGCTGTTCAGGGTCCTGTTGATTCCAGACTTAGCGCTCAGCTACTGTCTGTCGTCTGGTAGCAGATAGAATAGTCTATGTCTTGGGTGGCTGGAGTCTTTGACAATTTTTAGGTCGTTCCTTTGACACCGCCTGGTATAGAGTTCCTGGATGGCAGGGAGTTCGACGCCAGTGATGTACTGGGCCATACGGACTACCCTCTGTAGTGCCTTGCGGTCGGATGCTAAGCAGATGCAATACCAAGTGGCGACGCAGACAGTCAAGATGTTCTCAATGGTGCAGCTGTATAACTTTTTGAGGATCTGAGGGCCAATGACAAATATTTTCAGTCTACTGAGAGGGAAGAGGCATTGTTGTGCCCTCTTCACAACTGTGTTGGTGTTGTGACTATGATAGGTCCTAAGAGTTGTGGACACAGAGGAACTTGAAGCTTAGTGAATTCTCATTTTGCTGTTCCATGCTCTTCAGATGTAGCACCAAGATGATTTCTGATTTCAGTGCTGAGTGACGTCATTCACTTCTTCCTCCCAACTTAATTCTATCAAAGTACAGTGCCTTGAAAATATATTCACCCCCCTTGGTATTTTTCCTATTTTGTTGCCTTACAACCTGTAATTGAAATAGATTTTTATTTGGACTTCATGTAATGTTCATACACAAAATAGTCCATATTGGTGAAGTGAAATTTAAAAAATAACTTGTTCCAAAAATCGTAAAAGTGGTGAAGCCCCTAAATAAGATCTGTTGCAACCAATTACCCTCAGAAGTCACACAATTAGTTAAATAAAATCCATATGTGGGCACTCTGTGTCACATGATCTGTCACATGATCTCAGTATATATACACCTGTTCTGCAACACCACTAAGCAAGGGGAATCACCAAGCAAGCGGTACCAGGAAGATCACTGAGCTCTCCAAACACATCAGGGATAAAGTTGTGGAGAACTATAGATTAGGGTTAGGTTATAAAAAAAAATCAGAAGCTTTGAACATCCCGCAGGGCACCATTAAAGCCATTATTAAAAAATGGAAAGAATATGGCATCACAACAAACCTGCCAAGAGAGGGCCGTTCATCAAAACTCATGGAACAAGCAAGGAGGGCATTAATCAGAGAGACAACAAAGAGACCAAAGATAACCATGAAGGAGCTGCAAAGCTCCACAGCGGAGATTGGAGTATCTATCCATAGGACCACTTTAAGCCGTACACTCCACAAAGCTGGGCTTTTTGGAAGAGTGGCCAGAGAAAAGCCATTGCTTAAAGAAGAAAATAAGCAAACACGTTTGGTGTTCACCAAAAGACATGCGGGACAGTCCCCAAACATATGGAAGAAGTGTTATGCAGGTGAATGAGGACCCAAAAGCGACTTAGCGAAAACAGAGTCTTTATTCCAGTAAATGGCAAAAGTAATAATCCTGGAACACTAAAGAAGAAAACAAAACAGGAAAAAACTTAAATCCACTCGTAGTAACGAGGACAGACTGGAGACTCGACCGTTGACTGCAGGTTGCTTCGGGAAGGCACCGACCGTAGCAGACTAAGACACCTGCTCACACGCAGCATCTGAAGGAGACAAGACACGACAGGGCGAGACAAGGACACAGCACAGCGAACATCATACAAGGATCCGACAAGGACAGAAACGGAAAACAAGGGGAGAAATAGGGACTCTAATCAGAGGACAAAATAGGGGACAGGTGTGAAAAGACTAAATGTGTGAATTAGGAGAATGAGGAACAGCTGGGAGCAGGAACGGAACGATAGAGAGAAGAGAGAGAGGGAGGGGGAGAGAGAGGGATAGAAAAAGGGAACGAACCTAATAAGACCAGCAGGGGGAAACGAACAGAAGGGAAAGCACAAGGACAAGACAATATATGACAAAACATGACAGTACCCCCCCACTCACCGAGCGCCTCCTGGCGCACTCGAGGAGGAATCCTGGCGGCAACGGAGGAAATCATCAATCAGCGAACGGTCCAGCACGTCCCGAGATGGAACCCAACTCCTCTCCTCAGGACCGTAACCCTCCCAATCCACTAAGTACTGGTGACCACGTCCCCGAGAACGCATGTCCATGATCCTACGTACCTTGTAAATAGGTGCGCCCTCGACAAGGACGGGGGGGCGGAGACGAACGGGGGTGCGAAGAAAGGGCTTGACACAGGAGACATGGAAGACAGGATGGACGCGACGAAGATGTCGCGGAAGAAGCAGTTGCACAGCGACAGGATTGACGACCTGGGAGACACGGAACGGACCAATGAACCGCGTAGTCAACTTACGAGAAGCTGTCGTAAGGGGAAGGTTACGAGTGGAAAGCCACACTCTCTGGCCGCGACAATACCTAGGACTCTTAATCCTACGTTTATTGGCGGCTCTCACAGTCTGCGCCCTGTAACGGCAAAGTGCAGACCTCACCCTCCTCCAGGTGCGCTCACAACGTTGGACAAACGCCTGAGCGGAGGGAACGCTGGACTCGGCGAGCTGGGACGAGAACAGAGGAGGCTGGTAACCCAGACTACTCTGAAACGGAGATAGCCCGGTAGCAGACGAAGGAAGCAAGTTGTGAGCGTATTCTGCCCAGGGGAGCTGTTCTGCCCAAGACGCAGGGTTTCTAAAAGAAAGGCTGCGTAGTATGCGACCAATCGTCTGATTGGCCCTTTCTGCTTGACCGTTAGACTGGGGATGAAAACCGGAAGAGAGACTGACGGAAGCACCAATCAAACGACAGAACTCCCTCCAAAACTGTGACGTGAATTGCGGACCTCTGTCTTAAACGGCGTCTAACGGGAGGCCATGAATTCTGAACACATTCTCGATGATGATTTGTGCCGTCTCCTTAGCGGAAGGAAGCTTAGCGAGGGGAATGAAATGTGCCGCCTTAGAGAACCTATCGACAACCGTAAGAATCACAGTCTTCCCCGCAGACGAAGGCAGACCGGTAATGAAGTCTAAGGCGATGTGAGACCATGGTCGAGAAGGAATGGGAAGCGGTCTGAGACGACCGGCAGGAGGAGAGTTACCTGACTTAGTCTGCGCGCAGTCCGAACAAGCAGCCACGAAACGGCGCGTGTCACGCTCCTGAGTAGGCCACCAAAAGCGCTGGCGAATAGAAGCAAGTGTACCTCGAACGCCGGGATGGCCAGCTAACTTGGCAGAGTGAGCCCACTGAAGAACAGCCAGACGAGTAGAAACAGGAACGAAAAGAAGGTTACTAGGACAAGGCGCGCGGCGACGCAGTGTGAGTGAGTGCTTGCTTAACCTGTCTCTCAATTCCCCAGACTGTCAACCCGACAACACGCCCATAAGGAAGAATCCCCTCGGGATCGGTAGAAACCACAGAAGAACTAAAGAGACGGGATAAGGCATCAGGCTTGGTGTTCTTATTACCCGGGCGATATGAAATCACAAACTCGAAACGAGCGAAAAACAACGCCCAACGAGCTTGACGTGCATTAAGTCGTTTGGCAGAACGGATGTACTCAAGGTTCTTATGGTCAGTCCAAACGACAAAAGGAACGGTCGCCCCCTCCAACCACTGTCGCCATTCGCCTAGGGCTAAGCGGATGGCGAGCAGTTCGCGGTTACCCACATCATAGTTGCGTTCCGATGGCGACAGGCGATGAGAAAAATAAGCGCAAGGATGGACCTTATCGTCAGACTGGAAGCGCTGGGATAGAATGGCTCCCACGCCCACCTCTGAAGCGTCAACCTCGACAATGAATTGTTTAGTGACGTCAGGAGTAACGAGGATAGGAGCGGACGTAAAACGCTTCTTGAGGAGATCAAAAGCTCCCTGGGCGGAACCGGACCACTTAAAGCATGTCTTGACAGAAGTAAGAGCTGTGAGAGGGGCAGCAACTTGACCGAAATTACGAATGAAACGCAGATAGAAATTAGCGAAACCTAGAAAGCGCTGCAACTCGACACGTGACCTTGGAACGGGCCAATCACTGACAGCCTGGACCTTAGCGGGATCCATCTGAATGCCTTCAGCGGAAATAACAGAACCGAGAAAAGTGACAGAGGAGACATGAAAGGCGCACTTCTCAGCCTTCACGTAGAGACAATTCTCTAAAAGGCGCTGGAGTACACGTTGAACGTGCTGAACATGAATCTCGAGTGACGGTGAAAAAATCAGGATATCGTCAAGGTAGACAAAAACAAAGATGTTCAGCATGTCTCTCAGTACATCATTAACTAATGCCTGAAAAACAGCTGGAGCATTAGCGAGACCGAATGGCAGAACCCGGTACTCAAAATGCCCTAACGGAGTGTTAAACGCCGTTTTCCACTCGTCCCCCTCTCTGATGCGCACGAGATGGTAAGCATTACGAAGGTCCAACTTAGTAAAGAACCTGGCTCCCTGCAGAATCTCGAAGGCTGATGACATAAGGGGAAGCGGATAACGATTCTTAACCGTTATGTCATTCAGCCCTTGATAATCCACGCAGGGGCGCAGAGTACCGTCCTTCTTCTTAACAAAAAAAACCCCCGCTCCGGTAGGAGAGGAAGAAGGCACTACGGTGCCGGCGTCAAGAGAAACAGACAAATAATCCTAGAGAGCCTTACGTTCGGGAGCCGACAGAGAGTATAGTCTACCCCGAGGGGGAGTGGTCCCCGGAAGTAGATCAATACTACAATCATACGACCGGTGAGGAGGAAGGGAGTTGGCTCTGGACCGACTGAAGACCGTGCGCAGATCATGATATTCCTCCGGCACTCCTGTCAAATCACCAGGTTCCTCCTGAGAAGAGGGGACAGAAGAAACAGGAGGGATAGCAGACATTAAACACTTAACATGACAAGAAACGTTCCAGGATAGGATAGAATTACTAGACCAATTAATAGAAGGATTATGACATACTAGCCAGGGATGACCCAAAACAACAGGTGTAAAAGGTGAACGAAAAATCAAAAAGGAAATAGTCTCACTGTGGTTACCAGATACTGTGAGGGTTAAAGGTAGTGTCTCATATCTGATACTGGGGAGATGACTACCATCTAAGGCGAACATGGGCGTGGGCTTCACTAACTGTCTGAGAGGAATGTCATGTTTCCGAGCCCATGCTTCGTCCATAAAACAACCCTCAGCCCCAGAGTCTATCAAGGCACTGCATGAAGCAGCCGAACCGGTCCAGCGTAGATGGACCGACATAGTAGTACAGGATCTTGATGGAGAGACCTGAGTAGTAGCGCTCACCAGTAGCCCTCCGCTTACTGATGAGCTCTGGCTTTTACTGGACATGAATAGACAAAATGTCCAGCAAAACCGCAATAGAGGCACAGGCGGTTAGTGATCCTCCGTTCCCTCTCCTTAGTCGAGATGCGAATACCTCCCAGCTGCATGGGCTCAGTCTCTGAGCCGGAGGGAGGAGATGGTTGCGATGCGGAGAGGGGGAACACCGTTAACGCGAGCTCTCTTCCACAAGCTCGGTGACGAAGATCTACCCGTCGTTCTATGCGGATGGCGAGTGCAATCAAAGAGTCCACACTGGAAGGAACCTCCCGGGAGAGAATCTCATCCTTAACCTCTGCGTGGAGTCCCTCCAGAAATCGAGCGAGCAGCGCCGGCTCGTTCCAGTCACTAGAGGCAGCAAGAGTGCGAAACTCTATAGAGTAATCCGTTATGGATCGATCACCTTGACATAGGGAAGCCAGGGCCCTAGAAGCCTCCCTACCAAAAACTGAACGATCAAAAACCCGTATCATCTCCTCTTTAAAGTTCAGGTAATTGTTAGAACAATCAGCCCTTGCCTCCCAGATAGCTGTGCCCCACTCTCGAGCCCGGCCAGTAAGGAGTGAAATGACGTAAGCAATCCGAGGTCTCTCTCTCGAGTATGTGTTGGGTTGGAGAGAGAACACAATATCACACTGGGTGAGAAAGGAGCGGCACTCAGTGGGCTGTCCAGAGTAACATGGTGGGTTATTAACCCTAGGTTCCGGAGACTCGGCAGACCAGGAAGTAGCTGGTGGCACGAGACGAAGCCTCTGAAACTGTCCAGAGAGGTCGGAAACCTGAGCGGCCAGGGTCTCAACGGCATGACGAGCAGCAGACAATTCCTGCTCGTGTCTGCCGAGCATAGCTCCCTGGATCTCGACGGCAGTGTTACGAGAATCCGTAGTCGCTGGGTCCATTCTTGGTCGGATCCTTCTGTTATGCAGGTGAATGAGGACCCAAAAGCGACTTAGCGAAAACAGAGTCTTTATTCCAGTAAATGGCAAAAGTAATAATCCTGGAACACTAAAGAAGAAAACAAAACAAGAAAAAACTTAAATCCACTCGTAGTAACGAGGACAGACTGGAGACTCGACCATTGACTGCAGGTTGCTTCGGGAAGGCACCGACCGTAGCAGACTAAGACACCTGCTCACACGCAGCATCTGAAGGAGACAAGACACGACAGGGCGAGACAAGGACACAGCATAGCGAACATCATACAAGGATCCGACAAGGACAGAAACGGAAAACAAGGGGAGAAATAGGGACTCTAATCAGAGGACAAAATAGGGGACAGGTGTGAAAAGACTAAATGTGTGAATTAGGAGAATGAGGAACAGCTGGGAGCAGGAACGGAACGATAGAGAGAAGAGAGAGAGGGAGGGGGAGAGAGAGGGATAGAAAAAGGGAACGAACCTAATAAGACCAGCAGGGGGAAACGAACAGAAGGGAAAGCACAAGGACAAGACAATATATGACAAAACATGACAAGAAGGTACTCTGTTCAAATGAGACTAAAATTGAGCTTTTTGGCCATCAAGGAAAATGCTATGTCTGGCACAAACCCAACACCTCTCATCACCCCGAGATCATCACCCCGAGATCATCATCAGCATGATGCTGTGGGGATGTGGCAGCATCATGCTGTGGGGATGTTTTTCATCGGCAGGGACCGGGAAACTGGTCAGAATTGAAGGAATGATGGATGGCACTAAATACAGGGAAATTCTTAAGGGAAACCTGTTTCATTCTTCCAGAGATATGAGAATGGGACGGAGGTTCACCTTCCAGCAGGACAATGACCCTAAGCATACTGCTAAAGCAACAATTGAGTGGTTGAAGTAGAAACATTTAAATGTCTTGGAATGGCCTAGTCAAAGCCCAGACCTCAATCCAATTGAGAATCTGTGGTATGACTTAAAGGATGATGTACACCAGCAGAACCCCTCCAACTTGAAGGAGCTGGAGCAGTTTTACCTTGAAGAATGGGCAAATATCCCAGTTGCTAGATGTGCCATGTCATGTTTGTCATTTATTGTCATGTCTTGTCCCTGTGCTCCCCATGCTATTCGTTTCCCTCTGCTGGTCTTGTTTGGTTCTATCCCTCTCTCTCCCCCTCCCTCTCTCACTCTCTCGCTCTCTCTTCTCTCTGTCGTTCCGTTCCTGCTCCCAGCTGTTCCTATTCCCCTAATCATCATTTAGTCTTCCCACACCTGTTCCCGATCCTTTCCCCTGATTAGAGTCCCTATTTATTCCTTTATGATCCGTTCCTGTCCCGTCGGTTCCTTGTATTGTATTCACCATGCCGTGATTGCGTTTCGCCCTGTCCTGTCGTGTTTTTGCCGTGATTGTGTATCACCCTGTCCTGTCGTGTTTTGTGCCTTCATCAGATGCTGCGTGTGAGCAGGTGTCTCAGTCGACACGGCCTGCGCCTACCCGGCGACCTGCAGTCTGTGGCCGCTTCTCCAGTTGTTTCCCCTCTACAAGTCTAGAGGAATTCTGTTATTCCGTTTTGGACTTTAATAAACTCTGTTTCTGTTAAGTCGCTTTTGGGTCCTCTTTTACCTGCATGACATGCCAAGCTTATAGAGACATACCCCAAGAGACTTGCAGCTGTAATTGTTGCAAAAGGTATTGATTTTTGGGGGGTGAACAGTTATGCACGCTCAAGTTTTTTGTTTTCTGTCTTATTTCTTGTTTGTTTCACAAAAAATATTTTGCATTTTCAAAGTGGTAGGCATGTCGTGTAAATCAAATGATACAAACCCACCAAAAATCAATTTTTATTCCAGGTGGTAAGACAACAAAAAAGGAAAAATACCAAAGGGGGTGAATACTTTCTCAAGCCACTGTTTTCACTGGACTTTTGAATGAAGTCTCATCTGATATTTTATAACATTAGAGTTTCAGCACCAGGCCAGTATCATACAGCCACTAGCTGCACTCATTCACCCTGTATGCTGTTTGGGTGTGATTGAGTGTGAAAAGGTTTCTCATTACTGACTGAACCCACAATAATGTTCTGTATAGTGTGAATGCAGTTTCTTTCTTGCCCTTCCTTGTCCTAAACAAGATAACCATGGTGATATGGGGGCCATTCTATTGACATTTGTCCTAAAACATGAGCAAACTTAAACAGTAATGGGGAAATTGTGTATGTTTTACCTTCTCACTTTGTTTGGCTAAATTGCATTTTTTGGTGTCCGACCTTGAGATTCAAAACTACCTTCCTAACGACCAGAGTGTAAATCCTCTGCAAAGCTAATTACTGAAGCACCACGGAGTGATATTTGGATGTGATCTTGGCACCGATATAGAACCTACACCATCCATCCATCCATCCATTACAGACCCATTGACTTGAATGGGGAAACCCATTCTACGAATAATATTTCTATGCCCACATTCCGCACAGAAAAACCTTCAACCTCTAATAGAGTGGCCCTAATTGAATAATATTCTCCGGTAATGAATTTAACAGATTTGGTGTGAGACACTGCCTCCCCCCTGCGACATACCGGTTTGATCCGGTTTAAGATCCTGAGTCCAGAGAAGACCAATTACACGCCACACAACTCTTCCAACCACTGAAAAACAAGAAACAACTGCCAGCCTTTTTTCCGGCCTTTACTACCTCTGAGGGGAGAGAGAGAGAGGGGAGAGAGAGAGAGAGAGAGAGAGAGAGAGAGAGAGAGAGAGAGAGAGAGAGAGAGAGAGAGAGAGAGAGAGAGAGAGAGAGAGAGAGAGAGAGAGAGAGAGAGAGAGAGAGTAAAAGGGAGAGAGAGAGAGAGAGAGAGAGTAAAAGGGAGAGAGAGACATTAGAGAAAAGTGTGTGTGAGAGAGAGAGAGAGAGAGAGAGAGAGAGAGAGAGAGAGAGAGAGAGAGAGAGAGAGAGAGAGAGAGAGAGAGTAAAAGGGAGAGAGAGAGAGAGAGAGAGAAAAAGGGAGAGAGAGACATTAGAGAAAAGTGTGTGTGAGAGAGAGAGAGAGAGAGAGAGTAAAAGGGAGAGAGAGAGAAAGAGAGAGTAAAAGGGAGAGAGAGACATTAGAGAAAAGTGTGTGTGAGAGAGAGAGAGAGAGAGAGAGAGAGAGAGAGAGAGTAAAAGGGAGAGAGAGACATTAGAGAAAAGTGTGTGAGAGAGAGAGACACTGGGAGAGAGTAATGAAACAATCGCCTCCTTATATCAAGGAACATTCTTGCCATTTTACACCGCCTATGTTTTTAGGGTGGCTCAGGAAGGCAATCTAGTCTTGCTGCAGGCACTGTACTGACTGACTGACTGGAAAGTTAAGCTAGACTTGATGCTAGACCAGCACACCCTGAACCCATTCAGCGCTCAAATTCCACTCACGCTCCAATCTGAATGTTATGAGAATACTTGCCCTTAACACTTAACAGGGTTAGGCATTTTTATTATTTCTTTCTTAAATAGTCTGTGTTTGACCTGGAATAGGAGAGCCCTCCTGGGGTGGAGGGCTCTCCTATCCCCCCCCATCACCCCCTTGCTCAGTTGTCCCCCTGTTGGGGGGGCTTGTCTCGCCTAGCTCCCCTGGCCACGGCCCTCTCTGGCTCTCTCTCTGGCTCTCTCTCTGGCTCTCTCTCTGGCGCTCTCTCTGTCTCTCTCTCTGGCTCTCTCTCTGGCTCTCTCTCTGTCTCTCTCTCTGGCTCTCTCTCTGGCTCTCTCTCTGGCTCTCTCTCTGTCTCTCTCTCTGGCTCTCTCTCTGGCTCTCTCTCTCTCTCTCTCTGGCTCTCTCTCTGGCTCTCTCTCTGGCTCTCTCTTGGGCTCTCTCCTATGAAGTGATATTGTGGTTTGGTAACTGGATCGACCCGCTCCATCCTAACCAAACACTGGGGTAAACCTAATCCAAACTTACTGTCTGGATAAATGGAAGTCTAATTCTCATTTCCTCTGTGCATTGTTAGATCGTTTTTCTTATCGGCTTAGACGTCTGCGGTGTAAAAGTACTCAGCTTTTCAGCTCCAAGTGTTGTTGTGATGTTTTATGATTTATATCAGAGAAAAATGAACGTCTGCACATGTTGGTTAATTAGCTATTCTTATAATTCCAGGGAACCACAGTGTTATTTTTTCCTCAAGACACAGGAGAGTGAGAACAAAACAATCTTATTATACCCTCTAGCACATTTCTAGATTATAATGCAATAGAACATTATGTACGGTATGACAGCCAACAGATATATTAGGTTGAAGTAGTATAGAAAAAAACAGATTCCTTTTTAAGGAGGAGGAAATAAAACATAGTATGATTTCTGTCCCAAATGGCATCGTATTCCTTCTATAGTGTACTACCAAGTAGGGCACTATATAGAGAATATTGTGCCATTTGGGACAGAGATATGGTATGGAGATGGCTGGCCCCGAATGTTTACCATGACAAAACCCCTGTGTTTTTTCTGTCGGACCCAGTTTGCCATCTTCAGTGTCTGGACCCCTCTAATTGGGCTGGTAGAATGAAAGCTCCCAAGCTGTTTTAATCTTCCCTTTGCCTTAGTAACATGCATTGTGACCATAATGAATAAATGTCTACCCCGTAGATTCTACCCCCCCAACTTCTCTCCTATAGATCACTGTCTGTGTCTGTCACACACATTCTTCAGTTCTAAACACCCCCACCCGCGGAACACACACACACACACACACACACACACACACACACACACACACACACACACACACACACACACACACACACACACACACACACACACACACACACACACACACACACACACACACACACACACACACACACACACACACACACACACACACAGTCCATTCCTTTGAACTGCCAGAGCCCGCCCTATGATTCGTCACAGCCAAGTATTTTTCTTCCCCCTTCCTCCATACAGCTGAAGTAACTGCAGTCCACTTGTTGCCGGGATCCCTGTCTGCACCTGTCAATCAAACTGTGTAAGGTGTCAGAGGGGGCCTCCCTCTCACCCCTACTGCCCCGCCCACCTCCGCCACCCTTTAAATCATTGTAACGCCCCTCTCTCTACCTCTTCCCACCTCCCCTCTCTCTCTCTCTTCATCTCCTCTCCAACTCCTCTCCAGCTCCTCTCTCTAACTTCCTCTCTCCACCTCCTCTGTTAGACATCACACCTCCTCAGTAAGTGTGTATAAATACTCAGGCGGCAGATGTGGGGACAGATATCAAAACAATCTAACTCAATCTAACAATCTTACCCGAAAGGATCAGAAAGTTTCCTTTTGGTAACTCCTCAGCTTTTCTGAATAAAAACGAATAATAAAATGTTCTTCTTGGAAAAACGAACACAAACTGGGCATAAACCACATTTTGGGCAAGAAAACGAAGCGCATGATTTGAAGAGAAAATTCTCCACTTCGTGCTATGGCCGTTCTCTCTTTGGCCCATCTCCCATTTGCTCCGGCATTCGTTCTGCCGTCCGTGAACGTAGTTCCTGCTGCTGCCCTGTGTGCACGTCGTAAAAATGCCATGGAATGCCAGTGAAATGTCTTGGGTTTCCTTCTTTTTTTATGGCTCAGAATTCCAACCATAAAAAACTAATCTTACCTCCGGTTCTTTGTCAAGTGATATGGTCATTGGTCGAATACATTTAGACGGACTGGAACTCATGGCAATGCAACAAACAATAACAATAACAATAACAAATCATCTGGTAGATGGGAAAAGGAACCAGCCTAGGCTAGGAATTCATCTGTTTCCTTTCCTCCTTTTGTGTGTGTGTGCTTTGCATTCTATCCCACAACATGACCAAAACTGGCTGGTGTTTCCAAGCACACAGGTTTCCATTGCAGTCACATGACTGTGATGTACACTATATACAGTATACAAAGTTTGTGGACACCATTTCAAATGAGTCGATTCAGCTATTTCAGCCACAGTTGTTGCTGACTGTTGTATAAAATCAAACACACAGCCGTGCAATCTCTATAGACAAACATTGGCAGTAGAATGGCCTTACTGAAGAGCTCAGTGACTTTAAATGTGGCGCCGTCATTGGATGCCACCTTTCCAACAAGTCAGTTGGTCAAATGTCTGCCCTGCAAGAGCTGCCCCAGTCAACTGTCTGTGCTGTTATTGTGAAGTAGAGTCTTCTAGCAGCAACAACGGCTCAGGACCACTGAGTTCTGCATGTAAAAACCGCCTGTCCTCGGTTGCAACACTCACTGCCTAGTTCCAAACTGCCTCTGGAAGCTACGTCAGCACAATGACTGTTCATCGTGAGCTTCATGACATGGCAGTCTGACTGACGAATTTGGGTTTGGCGGATGCCAGGTAAATGCTACCTGCCCCAATTTATAGTGCCAACTATAAAGTTTGGTGGAGGAGGAATAATGGTCTGGGGCTGTTTTTCATGGTTTAAGGCTAGGCCGCTTAGTTCCATTGAAGGTAAAGCTTAACCCTACAGCATACAATGTCATTCTAGACGATTCTGTGCTTCCAACTTTGAGGCAACAGTTTGGGGAAGGACCTTTCTCATTTCAGCATGACATTTCCCCCATGCACAGAGCGAGGTCCATACAGAAATGGTTTGTCAAGATTGGTGTGGAAGAACTTGACTGGCCTGCACAGAGCCCTGACCTCAATTCCATTGAACACCTTTGGGATGAATTGGAACACTGACTGCGAGCCAGGGTTAATCTCCCAACATCAGTGCCTGACCTCACTAATGCTCTTGTGACTGAATGGATGCAAGTCCCCACAGCAATGCTCCAACATCTAGTGGAAAACCTTCCCAGAAGAGAGGAGGCTGTTATAGCAACACACACACGCACACACGAATGGATTAAAAGTGTATTTCTCTACATATGCACACCAGCCGTCCGTCGGCCATGGTGTCTGTTACTATTATGTATTTCTCAGGTTTATGTTTCATTCAACCACAGAGCCGAAACGAGATCGGCAGCAAAGTAAACACAGGTTGAAACAGCCGTCTATTCCTTTCCGGCTGACATCATGTTGCTGTATATTTAGCTGTGTGCCGGCTAGCATACAGTGGGATGGAAACGCAATACAGGATCCAGGGGGGGTTAAGAGGGAGTAAATAGCCCATGTAGTGAATAGAGACCGGATAGGATGGACAATACTCCTGCTGCTGAGGCTATAGGCTCAGTGCTGGATTAACGCAGGGGCTTACCGGGGCGGTAGACCCTGGACCCAGGTCCATCGCCAAGAGGCAGCAAAACAAATTTAAAAAATATACAATGATCATTGAAATACAGTATATATATATACTTATATATTTAGAGCAACTGCCAACCACAGGAGGAGTTGGTAACCCGCTCTCAGTGAGTGTAGACAGCCTGCTACCGCTCTGCTAATTGTCAGATAGGGGATGAGAGGAGGTATGGGGCCCACGTGGGTTACTGGGAGGCCCTGCCTTGATTGGGTAACTGATTAATAAAATACAAATAAAAAACTGCATAATAAATAAATGTGACTGGTCAATTTTGTGAGTCAGGGGCTGGCCCAACCCTAAGAGGCCAAACATTTTGTATTTCGTATTTTTCTTTATTATACTTTTTAAAAATCCAACTACAGGAGCCTGCACTCAATGTTCAAAATACAACAGAGAGCATCATTTGGGCACAGAGAATTGATTACTAAAAAAAAAACATTAATCAGCTTCTTGATATGCCACACCTGTCAAGTGGATGGATTATGTGCGGAAATCCTAAAAACTGTAGCCTGGGGGACTGCCTACCACTACCCCATTCAAACATCTGTATATGGTCTAGTCCTTATGCTCTCTCTCCATCTCTCCCTCTTTCTCTCGCTCTCTTGTTCTTTCTCCCTGTCTACCTCTATCCCTACCACATCTCCCTCTCTGCCCGTCCCCCCCCTCTCTCTCTTTCTCTCTCTCTTTCTCACTCAATTCAATTCTCTCTTTCTTTCTCACTTTTTCTTCACCCCCGATAATCTCGACCCCCTCTTTCCCTCACTGTCTCCCTCAAAAGCCTCCATGTTTCATGATGCCATACCCCATGGTTACCTTTAGTAAAACGCTGACTTCACACTACCGCCCTCAAAAACATGTTTTGCCCCTAAGACTAACGTTGCTTATGATCGCTAATGAACCTTTTCTTCATACCTAATCACCAATAGTCACTCCAGGGGGCCCATCATTATTAACACACTAGATAAATAATCACCATACCCCAAATTGAATATTCAGCACTTCTTCTGATTAAAGTTAGATTTAGTGCAGTTCTTTGTAACTAAATTAAAGAGTAAGAAAAAGACCGGAAGGCGGAATCACAAATGGCACCCTATTCCCTATATAGTGCACTTATTTTCATCAGGGCCCATAGGGCTCTTGCCAAAGATATCGCACCTTATAGGGAATAGGGTGCCATTTGGGACAAGCACATAGTCTGAAAAGGCACCCTCTAATTTCTCCAACACTGCAATGCAGGAGGGCTTGTGGCCATATTGATGCAGTTTTACTGACTCTGCAATAGCTCATTCTGTCTGGTACAGCTCGCTACACCTAAGCTCCCCTCAGGCTCTGTTCAAAGGAGTGTTTAACTTGGTCGTTGGCTGCTGTGTGCTATGAAGGTTTAGCCTGGTAGATGCTGATGATTAAGGGCAGACGGTCCCGGTATATGTTAGCACTCTATTCAATTAACAGCATTGTTCTCCATGAGAGGTCCAGAGTCCTAGCATGTCTTCAGTGATATCAAAAGATGCTCTCACATAGAGCTTGAGTCCATGAGGTTTCCTATGAGGTGATCTTGGCTGGGCAACATAAAGGGGGGGGGGGGCAGAGAGATAGTGTAGCAGGCAAGGGGCCTACATGCCCCATGGGGAGGCACACCTGGCTGGCCTTGAATTGGGCCACGCTGCTGGGGGGAAGAGAAGGCAGATAAGTCTGGAGTGGCAGAGGAAGAGGGTACTCTGTCTTTCCCAGAGTCCCAGAGGGCCACGGAGGCAGGGCCAGCGTTATGGGCAGGCCTCAGGCCCGCTCTACTGTACCTCCTTGCCCGTCCAAATACAGTATTGACATATTGATAATTTATTGGACAGAGACAGGCACCGACAGAGAGAGATGCATCAATCTTAGATAAAGCATTGGCTCGAGCGAAAAAGCACCTCTCTGTCTCAGTATGTGTAGATCATTTATCTTATGCTGTCTGGACAAAAAGAGTATGGCATGTCATACTCTTTTTGTCCAGACAGCATCAGATACATGGGCTACATATAGTAAGAAAGAGGGGTGCTGTTTCACTCATTCAGATGCTTTCTCCTGTGAAATAGTTTCAGGAAAGAGGAAGAGGCCAAGTGAGATGGCTAACTTGCCAAAATCTGTCCAGAATAAGCCCAATGTGTTTCTACGGGCTCAATATGCAGACCTAAGCTTTTGGGACAACGACTCCCATTGTTAGGGCAGAGACATGAGCGTCTCGTCGTTATCTACAGAGCACTGGTTTCACTTGCGAATTGGAAAGTAAAGTTATCGGGTGCACAGTGCACTGTTTGGATGATGTCTTCCAAAAAAGTAAATTGATGTTTTGCCAAAATGATATATACTGAACAAAAATCTAAACGCAACAAGTAAAGAGCTGGTCCCATGTTTCGTTAGCTGAAATAAAAGATCCCACAAATGTTCCAAATTCTCTAAAATGCACACATTTGTTTACATCCCTGTTCGTGAGCATTTCTCCTTTGCCAAGATAATCTATGCACCTGACAGGTGTGGCATATCAAGAAGCTGATTAAACAGCATGATCGTTACACAGGTGCACCTTGTGCTGCGGACAAAAGGCCTAAAATGCCGCAGTTTTGTCACACAACACAATGCCACAGATGTCTCATGTTTTGAGGGAACGTGCAATTGGCATGCTGACTGCAGGAATGTTCACCAGAGCTGTTGTCAGAGAATTGATGTCATTTGTCAGTTTGTATAACCGGCCTCACAATCACAGATCACGTGTAACCAAGCCAGCCCAGGACCTTCATATTCGGGTTCTTCACCTGGGGGGTTGCCTGAGACCAGCCACCCGGACAGCTGATGAAACTGAGGAGTATTTCTGTCTGTAATAAAATAAAATAAATTCTGATTGGCTGGGCCTGGCTGCCCAATGGGTGGGACTGACTCCCAAGTGGGTGGGCCTATGCCCCAGTCATGTAAAATCCTTAGATTAGAGCCTAATGAATGTTTTACAGTTGACTGGTTTTACTTATATGAACTTTAACTCAGTTAAAATGTTGAAATTGTTGCGTTTATATTTTTGTTCAATATATTTACTCCTGTCTAAATGAAATCATTCAAAATACTTTTGTGACACCTCTCCTTCTTTGGAAAATAGCTGTATGTTTTTCTGTGACTTGGCGCTGACCAAACATAATCGCAAGGTGTGCTTTCGCCGTAAAGCCTTTTTGAAATCAGACACTGTGGCTGGATTAACGAGAAGTTTATCTTTAAAATTGTGTATAATACTTGTATGTTTGAGGAATTTTAATTATGAGATTTCTGTTGTTTTGAATTTGGTGCCCTGAAATTTCACTGGCTGTTGGTTAGGTGGGACGCTAGCTACATATCGCAGAGAGGTTATTAACTCGCCACATCCACCACTAATACGCTGAGCTTCTCAGTCATTTTTTCTTCACCTCACACAGTAAGTCAACAAAGTCTGTTTTTAACCAGTTAAATGTAACTAAATGTAATCTACATAATCCCCAAATGTCATTCTTTGTCACACCCTCACCTTAGAGAGCCATTTTATTTCTCTATTTGGTTAGGTCAGGGTGTGATGTGGGGTGGGCATTCTATGTTTTGTTTTCTATGTTTCTTTATTTCTATGTTTTGGCCGTGTATGGTTCTCAATCAGGGACAGCTGTCTATCGTTGTCTCTGATTGGGAATCATACTTTGGTAGCCCTTTTTTCCCTCCTTTCAGTGTGGGAAGTTGACTTTGTTAGAGGCATTAGCCCTGTTAAGCGTCACTGTTGGTTTGTATTGTTTATTTTTGTAGTTGGCGACATTCTAATAAAAAGGAATATGTACACTCACTACGCTGTACCTTGGTCCGCTTCTCACGACGCAGTGACATTATTTCTCATGACATAAACAGTGACTAGTGATGCTGCATACTCAAAGAATGGTTAACATCTCACCTTTCTGATAAAAAAACAGTAATAAATTGCTTAGGTGTAGTCACTTTTGAGGACACAAGCTCAAGTACACAGTACGAATATGATGAAAATATCAAATATTTCAGCAAAACTGTGTGAATAAGGCTTGAAAACACTTACATGCCTTTTAAATATAGCATAATCAAATTATAAAACTAACTGTAAGATTTCACCTTCCTTATCTCTGTAAAATACATATTTGTATGTTTAGAAAATGTGCCTTTTTTATTAAGGCCTCTATTGATCAAAACCCCTTCGCGGTGAAAGTCTTACATAGTTCCAGCTTGGCTTCCTGAACTCGCAAGGAACTGGCCTTTCATCTCGTATTAATATTGTCCATCTATGACAAACAGAAGGTGTTTGTTTAAAATCTATGAATTATTTTATCTGAATGGCTATAAATCGGTCCCTGAATGTGCTGCCACTCACCCCTGCTGCGCCACGATGTAACGATTGCAGGCGTGTGCTTAGCCAGTGGCTTCAATGTAGGGTTAAGCCAGGAGTTGATGGAAAGTCAGAAGAGCGGATTAAATGGAGGGACATCCCAGCTTCGAGTGGTTTCAGATTTCACGTCATAAGTCAGTCTCAATAATAATTGTATAAGAGAAAATGTTGTTTGGAACTGGTACCAGAATCACGCAGGTCCCCAAAATAGGGGACCTTACATCGAAGAGGTTTAGCCTCCATTGTGAATGATAATATATCCTCACAGTATATTTTCCAACACTCTCCCAAGCCTTGGTGAGAAAGGGCAAAATATCATGATCTGATGATCCAATAGCCTAAATCCATGGGAAAATACCTAAACACCTTTCCCTTGCACAATAGCAGATGTCTGTCCCAGGCTCACTGGCTAGGGAAGCTCTGAGGCCCCAGAATAGGCTAGTTGATACAGTGTTGCAAGTTCACTAGCAACAGCTTTGGCAGGACCCAATTGATTGATTTCATACAAAGTTACACTTCACTAGCTCAAGTCAAGACAGATAGAAAGGGAGACAGATAGAAAGGGAGACAGATAGAAAGGGAGACAGATAGAAAGGGAGACAGATAGAAAGGGAGACAGATAGAAAGGGAGACAGATAGGCGGGGTAGAGAAATGAATGTGACTGAAAGAACTGGAATTTTCATCAGAATATGTTACGCCTATGTATTTTACTATTTTACTACGTATTTTACTACATCAACTATCTCTTAGTTCCATGCACTCCTTTCTTTAGCGGCCAATGGATCACGGTGTATCAATGTGTCCATATGGTAGAGGCCGGTGCTCTCCATTAGTTGAATTTGAACTTTTAGATGTTTTAGCCTATCATTTTAATTCAGATTTGTATGATAAACCAGGTGACATTGATTTTGAAAAACGGAAACGTGATTATTCACGATTATGCGTAATTATTCATTATTCCGTTCGACGAAAATGTGCATATGAAAATCATAACTTGCATGCAGATCGGTAGAAATGGTAGGATAAATTGTAAGCTTCCTCAAACTTGGTTTATGCCACCTATGGTCTTTACTATAACATCCATTAAAGAAAAGCAAGGGTGTGCATTCATAGGAAGCCCCGTGAAATAAACGTGCCCCCCTATGGAAATCAAATGCCTCTTTCTGGCACCGGCCCTGCATGGAGGTAGGTAGGGGCTAGGGAGGCAGGAGGCACCGAGGCTGGAGTCTTATCATGGAGATAAGGGAGGCAGGAAATAGTAGCTCCAGGCCCCAGGAGAACAGGAAGGAAAAACGTCATTGGTTGTGGTACAATGGGCACAGAGAAGGACAGAGGGAGATTTTTTCATCAGCTGAGAGAACGGCAGAGCTGGGTCAAACGAAGATGAATGCTCGGTACGCTTTTAGCATTCTTGTTATATGTAATTGTGTCAACAGCACATCCCAGAGAGATTGAGACCATTTTTCAAGGCTGTTAGAGTAGAGACTCTGGGAATACATCTATATTTAAAGGGAATAGGGTGCCATTTGGGACACAGTCTGTCTTCCTACCACACATCAACAACACATTCCTACCACACATCAACAACACATTCCTACCACACATCAACAACACATTCCTACCACACATCAACAACACATTCCTACCACACATCAACAACACATTCCTACCACACATCAACAACACATTCCTACCACACATCAACAACACATTCCTACCACACATCAACAACACATTCCTACCACACATCAACAACACATTCCTACCACACATCAACAACACATTCCTACCACACATCAACAACACATTCCTACCACACATCAAGAATCTAGGTTTCCTTCATGGACTGTCTCTTTCCTTGGACGTACTGTACAGTACTTTAAGTAGAGTGGTGTCTGGCTGTGGGCCCAGGGCCAGTGTGTTGGTCCATACTACATACCCATACAGTAGTACAGATGTTTTTCCATGATAATCATATTAGCAGCTGTCACAGGGTTAACATCACTATCACAAAGTGTGTTCATCCCCTCGCTGCAACAAGGCCTAGACTGAAAACGAGGAGGGGGAGGGAAAGGTAGGGACAGGGGAGAGGGGGGAGTGGGAGGGAAGGATTAAGGAGGAGAGGGAGGGAGCCAGAGAGGGCGGGAGGAAATGAGAGGCGCGATAAAGAGCAGCAGTAGTGTACCTACACTACATGTCCAAAAGTGTGTGGATATGTCTTCAAATTAGTGGATTAGGTTATTTCAGCCACACCGTGTATAAAATGGAGCACACAGCCATGCAATCTCAATAGACAAACATTGACAGTTGAATGGCCTTACTGAACAGCTCAGTAACTTTCAATGTGGCACTGTCATAGGATGCCACCTTGCCTAACAAGTCAATTCGTCAAATTTCTGCCCTGCTAGATCTGCCCCGGTCAACTGTTTGTGCTGTTATTTTGAAGTATAAAGGTCTAGGAGTAACAATGGCTCAGCCATGAAGTGGTAGGCCACACAAGCTGTAGCGCGTAGCGTGTTAAAATCGTCTGTCCTCAGTTGCAACACTCACTACCGAGTTCCAAACTGCCTCTGGAAGCAACGTTGGCACAGGAAACATCGAGAGCATCATGAAATGGGTTTCCTTGGCGGAGCAGCAGCACACAAGCAGGTTTGGCGGATGCCAGGAGAACAGTACCTGCCCCCAATACATAGTTCCAACTGTAAGGTTTGTTGTAGGAGGAATAATGGTCTGGGGCTGTTTTTCATGATTAGGGATAGGCCCCTTAGTTCCGGTGAAGGGAAATCGTAATGCTACAGCATACAATGACATTCTAGACGATTCTGTGCTTCCAACTTTGTTGCAACAGTTTAGGGAAGGCCCTTTTCTGTTTCAGCATGACAATACCCCTGTGCACAAAATGAGTTCCATACAAAAATGGTTTGTTGAGATTGGTGTGGAAGAACTTGACTGGCCTGCACAGAGCCCTGACCTCTGGATGAATTGTAAGGCGGACTGCGAGCCAGGCCTAATCGCTCAACATCAGTGCCCGACCTCACTAATGCTGTTGTCGCTGAATGGAAGCAAGTCCATGCAGCAATGTTCCAACATTTGTGGAAAGCCTTCCCAGAAGAGCGGAGGCTTTTATAGCAGCAAAGGGGGACCAACTCCATATTAATGCCCATGATTTTGTACTGAGATGTTCGACGAGCTGGTGTCCACAGGAAGGAAGGTCTGCATGTCTGCATCTGGAAGTCTCTTCTAGCCCTGTTGTGATGTAAGAGTAGTGATATCAACAGCTGTGTCTCAGATACACTGGTGTGCTGCTGACGAAGGTAGGCTTTCTAATGTTCCCACCCGCTCCCTCAGAACAGCTCGCAGTGGTTCTTAGCCAGCAATCGTCCTCTGCTCAGCCTCTCTAAATCCTTCCATTATGTCTTATTGGTAATTTCTCTCAAGTCACATTATCAGTCTCTGTTTCCCCACTGCTTATACACTCAGCCATAACCCACCTCATAACGCACCTCTTAAATCACCTCCCACTCTTAAGGCATTAACTCCGAATGGTTAAGGTTTGGGATAGGCTCAATAAAACAATCATATTCTATAGCTGGATTTGAACATGGGATCTTTTGAACTTGAAAGGCAGATGCCTACACCCATCCACCATGAAAATCCACAATGTCCTAGCAAAACCAAAGCCTACTTGAAGGTAGCAGCACTCACTGTTGCCCCTAGTGGCCGTTTTCCAAGTCACCTTCTGACGTCCTCAGACATGGATGGACGTTGAATACTGCCTTGTGTACAGTGCCCTGTCTTTCTCCCCATGTTCCTCCAAATCATCTCATTGTGTTAGGTTGCCACCCTCCCACTATAATTTCATTTCATATATCCCCTTTACCCCTTTATCCTCCCCTCTGTCCTTAATCTCTCTCTAACCTCACCTCACCTCACTGGGGGATACTATGTCTTTGAAGGAGAAGTGTTGCCACACAAAAGGCATGTTGTAGGTGAGACTAGCATAGGGAGAGGCTGACCACCTATGGCCCTGCTAAGTGTTTCACACATTCAACATTGTGTTGCTTTGCTCTCGATGCCTTTTATCATGCAGCACTCCTGTTATTTATTTGAGACTCTGAGGCAACATTTGGCATGTCTAGCTAAGACATTTGTGAGGCTTGTAGTATTTGCTGGTCAGGAAAATCTCCTCCTGGCCCTAGTTATGAATCATATGTTGCTGGAGTCAATCAGTATCCATGTGGTCAAACATGAAGACTTCATATTACTTCATACAGAGGAGATGGGGTGACATCTCCTCAAAGCTAAAGTACATTTCAGTGTGACATCACTGTCGAGTAAAGTAATCTCTTCTCCTCCTTTCTACTCCTCCACCGAAATCTCTCTCACCCTGCTGGGGTATCTATAAATCTACCTCTTGTTTGGGTTCGGAGCTGTTTGAGGAAGACGAGGAGGCTTGCTCCCTTTAGAGCTATTAATCACATTATGAGATACACAGAGGGATAGGAAGAAAGAGAGACGAGAGACGAGGAGAGAAAGGAAAAGACAGCGAAAGAGGACACTTTGTGGCAGGTAGAAGCCCACACTTTCTCCCTTTACTCTGTGAAATAGGAAGAATGTCAGCATGTTCTTTATTGCCTGAGAATAGCCATTCTGATATCATTACCTTATTTCTCTGTAACTTTAGGTAAGTAGTAGATTATAGCGGATAAGTACTCATACACATTCTTTGGAGTAGTGTTACCTATGCGTTGGCAGATTTATTTTGGTTTGGATATCACCCTTCTTCTGTGACCCTCATCTCTCTCATCTCCTGTCATTGAGGAAAACTGAAGAGCTACTGTCTGTCTGTTCCTCTGTCTGGCTTTGTCATCAGACAAATGCTATGAAAGCCTGATTGAAATGAAAGTATGTGGTCAAATGGGTTTGTGTGTGTGTGTGTGTGTGTGTGTGTGTGTGTGTGTGTGTGTGTGTGTGTGTGTGTGTGTGTGTGTGTGTGTGTGTGTGTGTGTGTGTGTGTGTGTGTGTGTGTGTGTGTGTGTGTGTGTGTGTGTGTGTGTGTGTGTGTGTGTGTGTGTGTGTGTGTGTGTGTGTGTGTGTGTGTGTGGCATGATGATGGATGCAGTGACATCATGTTGTTGGGATGAGCAGACCGTCTGCCTTTTCAGTATCTATCCACTATCCTGCCACCTCAAACTGTCCATCTCACATCACTAACCCCTCTTTACTGCACACTCTTACCATACTGGATATCAGAGACTATAGAGCCCTCTGCCAATGTGCCAATGGCTCATCAGGGAGTATCTAACCAAAGCCATCAATACATACTGTAATAACATATTCAGATGGAATGAACGGGGCTCAATGCATTTCATGTGCCAAGTGTAACACTGTATTATCGCCGCCTCCTATAGGCAACACAACACTGAAGTGTTTTTGCAGAGCATCGTTTTGGAGCAGGTTGATAGTACTTGGAAAATGCTTGCAGTCTGTTTTTGTACCATTCAGTGGGTGTATCATAGAGTGTGTTTCATCTAGTGTGTGTGTGGTGTGTTGTGGGCGTGCACACACTATCTGAAACACTGGAGGTTAGGGTACGAGTCTCATCTGGTCCCAGAGATCATTAGGCTCCTTTTCAGTGGCCCCTGGGGGATAGGGGCCATTATGGTTAACAGGGAACACATCACAAGACCTCACCCTTCACTACCTGCCATAACAACATACACTGTAAAAATGTAAATGTAACTCTGCCACAGATACCATTTGGTCCCACTCTGGCAACAGAGTTATTTTTGTATATGTTCTACACACACACAGTGATGGATTGTGTGGAGTCCACTCCCGTGCCCATAGTTCACCACACAGCAAATTCCCCAGTCTTAAATGAAGACTGAAAGAGTGAACCCTTATAGACACTGAACAATGTTGAATTAACACACTGTTTTGAGGAAAGCGTTATTTGCATATTTTCCAGAATGCCTTGCCTTTCAAGTGAAACGTAGTTACCACCCATGACTGAATTTGTCAGCGACAGAAACATGGTTGTCACGCATGTTAATTTTCAGTCTAATGGATTTCACCAAGTCAAATCCTAAGTAAATATGTTATCATTCAATTATTACTATTTAACATAATACAGTGCCTTTAGGAAGTATTCATTTCCCCCAAAATTGTGTTACAGCATGAATTCACTACCCCATCATGAAAATGTTA
Source organism: Oncorhynchus gorbuscha (assembly GCF_021184085.1). Lineage (NCBI taxonomy): Eukaryota > Metazoa > Chordata > Actinopteri > Salmoniformes > Salmonidae > Oncorhynchus > Oncorhynchus gorbuscha. Next base: position 65,478,720 of record NC_060179.1, on the reverse strand, counting down.
AACATGTTTTTAGAAATTGTTCATTATTTATGGAAAATGAAATAGTTACATAAGTATTCACATCCCTAAATAAATACTTTGTAGAAGCACCTTTGGAAGCGAATACAGCTCTGAGTCTTTCTAGGAGCTTTGCACACCCGGATTGTGAAACATTTACCCATTATTCTTTTAAAAATGCTTCAGGATCTGTTACATTGGTTGTTGATCATTGCTTGACAACAATTTTCAGGTCTTGCCATAGACTTTCCAGTAGATTTAAGTCAAATCTGTATCTCGGCCACTCAGGAACATTCATTGTCTTCTTGGTAAGCAACTCCAGTGTAGATTTGGCCTTATGTTTTAGGTTATTGTCCTGCTGAAAGGTGAATTAATTTTCCAGTGTCTGGTGGAAAGTAGACTGAACCAGGTTTTCCGCTTAGATTTTGCCTGTGCTTACCTCCATTTGGTTTCTTTTGAATGAGTTTGACACATGTATTCTTGGCTTACACTCTAAAGGATACTGGGCTGTTTGGATGCCCCGACTGCTTATTTGCAGGCATTGGGTCACTTAGTTGGGTTGTTTTTTTTAGAGAAAAAGGGTTGGTTTATTGATGCTGGTCTATTGATTACACTGAAAAAAAATAAACCCAACCCAGAAAAATCCAAATCTAATTCATGATTAAATTAACACATTATGCTGGTTTGCAAAGGGATGTGCAATTGCTTTTGCAATCCAGCCGGTGTGCAGATATCCAGCCTTCGGATGTTTTATGACCCACAACATGATTTCAGAATGACTGCCAGGGTTGGGAAGACTGAAATATGAAACTACCTAAGGCATCTAAACTCGAAAATCATTTCAATAACAGGTGCAATAAATCCAAGTAACATATTGGATTAGTTTAGAAAATGTATGTCCTTTATATTTCAGAAGCATAACATCAATTAATTTGGGGCTGCAGGTAGCCTAGTGTTTAGAGCATTGGGCCAGTAACCGAAAGGTTGCTGGATTTAATCCCTTAGCTCACAAGGTAAAAATCTGTCGTTCTCCCACTGAACAAGGCAGTTAACCCACCGTTCACCGGTAGGTCGTCATTGTAAATAAAAACTTGTTCTTCACTGACTTGCCTAGTTAAATAAAAAATAATAATAATAAACTATTCTTAAAAATAACCTGTAATAGAGAATACTGGGAAATATGATGGGTGTGGTTTTGGTTCAACTCTGGTTATCAACACCAACACTGGATTATTTTACACCGATGAATGTTAATTCAACAAAAACAGAGATAAATGTTATGTTTAGAGTGTAGGCCCTCAAAATAAGGCCTTACAAATACGTATTTTATTATGTTAAATAATTACATTTTAATGATAACATTCGCTCAGGATCTCACTTGAAGTCGATAGGACTGAACATGGATGAGTGCAACAAGTATGTCTCTGTTACTAACAGTAGTGGGTAAATCTTGTCACACCCTGACCATAGTTTGCTTTGTATGTTTCTATGTTTTGGTTGGTCAGGGTGTGAGCTGAGTGGGCATTCTATGTTACATGTCTAGTTTGTCTAGTTCTATGTTTGGCCTGATATGGTTCTCAATCAGAGGCAGGTGTTCGTCATTGTCTCTGTTTGGGAACCATATTTAGGTAGCCTGTTTGGTGTTGGGTTTTGTGGGTGATTGTCCTTGTTACTGTCTCTGTGTTACTTTGCACCAGTATTAGGCTGTTTCGGTTTTCGTGTTACGGTTTTGTATTTAATTCGTGTTTACTTTGTTTCATTAAACATGGATCGCAACAGCCACGCCGCATTTTGGTCCGCCTCTACTTCACCACAGGAAAACCCTTCCAAATCTACAATTCACTTGAAAGGCAAGGCACTCTGGGAATTACGGCTTTACGCCAAGCAGTGTCTTAATTCAACACTTTCTAGTGTCTATATGGGTCCACACTTTCATTGTTAATTTAACACACTCAGTGATGCTTCACAGAATCCCTCCCCAACGTCTCCATGTCTTCCTCTCAACTCTCTCTTGGCTGTGGCAACTATCCTCCGCACGCGTACATCTGAGACTGAAACAGTGTCCAAAATGGCACCCTATTCCCTATAGCGTACAAAATGGTTTTATTATGTTTAATAATAAAAATAGTGCACTATATTGCCAATAGGTTGCCATTTCAGTGTCTACAAGGGTCCATACTTTCAACCTATTGCCAATATAGTGCACTACTTATGCCATTTTGGATGCATTCTGTAAACACTGCATTGAGCCACTGCCATATACCATGGCTGGTTTTCATTATGTTTTCCTCAGTGTGAATTGGAATCTTTCAGTGCACGCTACAGTTGACTATCCTAAATCAAAGGAACTGCAATCTCTGGAACCCAGTGCCAGTTTGGTCATAGTCAACTTTCCCTTTCTGTCCCTTTCCATCGTACTGAGAGTATTTATGTGGTGTGGCCGGGGTGGGATGCATTTGGGAAAATTGCACACATACCCTTGATCTTTAGGTTTAGTAACAGTTACCCTAATCCAAGCTTCATGTCCACATCCTGGTTCAATCCCAATCCTAGCCTCAACCCAAACCTTAGCTTCATGTCCACGTCCTGGTTCAATCCCAACCCTAGCCTCAACCCTAACCCTAGATTCATGTCTACATCCTGGTCCAATCCCAACCCTAGCCTTAACCCTAACCCTAGCTTCATGTCTACATCCTGGTTCAATCCCAACCCTAGCCTCAACCCTAACCCTGGCTTCATGTCTACATCCTGGTTCAATCCCAACCCTAGCCTCAACCCTAACCCTGGCTTCATGTCTACATCCTGGTTCAATCCCAATCCCAACCCTAACCTCAACCCTAACCCTGGCTTCATGTCCACATCCTGGTTCAATCCCAACCCTAGCCTCAACCCTAACCCTAGCTTCATGTCTACATCCTGGTTCAATCCCAATCCCAACCCTAGTCTCAACCCTAACCCTGGCTTCATGTCTACATCCTGGTTCAATCCCAATCCCAACCCTAGCCTCAACCCAAACCCTAGATTAATGTCTACATCCTGGTTCAATCCCAACCCTAGCCTCAACCCTAACCCTAGATTCATGTCTACATTCTGGTTCAATCCCAACCCTAGCCTCAACCCTAACCCTGGCTTCATGTCTACATCCTGGTTCAATCCCAACCCTAGCCTCAACCCTAACCCTAGATTAATGTCTACATCCTGGTTCAATCCCAACCCTAGCCTCAACCCTAACCCTGGCTTCATGTCTACATCCTGGTTCAATCCCAACCCTAGCCTCAACCCTAACCCTAGATTCATGTCTACATCCTGGTTCAATCCCAATCCCAACCCTAGCCTCAACCCTAACCCTAGATTAATGTCTACATCCTGGTTCAACCCTAACCATGAATCCTAACCCTAGCTTCACCTAAGGTCATCTGTTTTGTTACTCTATTGGATATGTCCATTGGTTAGGGACATTGTATAAGCGCTAGAATACCACATATGGGTACAGGGTCCAGAGTTGAGTGGGGCCAGGTTTGGTGATAGGAGACAGATTCCCTCTGGTTATCCAGTGAGGGCTGAAAGGTGAGGAATACACTATGGGAGCCTTAACAGTTCCTCAGAGAACGTGTGCGTGTTCTTTCAATCTCACATTTATATCATGATAAAGATGTTATTTATTCTGATGGATAAAAGAGAATGTTTCAAATGGAACTATTGGGTATTCTTTTAAACTTTGGCTTCCTTCTAAAATTCATCTTCAAAAGCTTCTGGAATTTATTTCCCATTCAGCTTTTAATGGTTGGAGAATATAAAGGATGGATATGGGTTCTCTGGTGAATTCTTAATGTGGAATGTGGTCTCCTTTCTTTCCCTCTGGCCCACAGTGCCAAGAAGCATGCATGGCCTTCTCTTTTTTATTTAAAGAGATCGTATTGGTCATAGTTGTGAGTTTCATGTGTGTTTCCATTTTCAAGGGGTTTAATAGATCGAAAATCTTTTCCATGCAAACACAAATGGAGGGGGGCACTGTGTGTGTGCACTCTACACTGTGTGTTAATGTGATGTTTTTTCTATTTTTATATCTAAATAATAATGATTATCAATAGCTATCATGGAGCAATTAAGACAAAGTGCCTTGCTCAACGGCACATCAACAGACTTCTTTCCAGTTCTGGGACTCGAACTAGCAACCTGTCAGTTAATGGTCATGTTAATGATCTAACCGCTTGGCTACCTGCTGCCCTTACTACACAGTGATTGTACTGATTGTGTTTCATCCTCTGCGTGAAAGTGTGTACTGTATGGCTCCTGTTGCGTGTGTTGTCATGGAGCCCATGTCGGAGTGAAACATGATGGTCTGGTTAAATGAGGTGAAATACTGCACGTGCATCTCTGAAAAGTGGAGTTCCTCTGGATTGATGTGGTGTGTTCTCTCTAACTGACTCTGGAGGTCTTTGGACCTTTCACCTGGCCCACTCTCATCTCCCTCCAAAGCTCAAAGCCCCTGGCTCAGTGAGTTTGAAGTTTGTACCTGCAGTCAGTCCAACACACACACACACACACACACACACACACACACACACACACACACACACACACACTTCTCTGTAACATGATGATGGAAATGCATTTGCTTAGAGGAGACATTTGCTTGGGCTCCTGAGTTGGCCAGGGGTCTAAGTCACTGTGCTAGAGGTGTCACTACAGACATAATGGTTTGATCACAATTGGCTGTGATTGGGCGGTGCTCAATTGGCCCAGCATCGTCTGGGTTTGGTCGGTGTAGGCCGTCATTGTAAATAAGAATTTGTTCCTAACTGTCTTGCCTAGTTAAATATATATATTTTTTAAATAGCCCAAATGACTGCAGGTGAAGAGACTTCGACATCTGTGTATTGACATTGCGATCACCTGTACTGGTGTGAGTCTTTACATCTTTTGTAGACTGGGCCAGAATGAATTAAAGATGGAGCTGATGATTTGTGGCTCAAGCCGTCATTGGAGCATAAAAGTTTGAATTGATCGTTTAACATGTGTCGGAGAAAACCACTAAATCGGGTTGGGCACATAAAAAGTGAGTCCACAGCTTACGTCAGAGTTCACAGAACAAAATGTATTTGAAGTTGAACAGCATGACTGCATGGGTGACAGCATCATAGGTGTACCCACTGTACGGTATAGACTTCTGTCTTATTACACTGATGCGTATCTTTCCTTTCTCCTTGTTTCGTTGAGAAGATTGATGTATGGAGATGTAGAAGCTTTGTGAGGCCATTGTGCTATTGTAAAGGGTGCCAGGTAGCCTAGCGGTTAAGACCGTTGGCCCAGTGACTGAAAGGTTGCTAGTTTGAATCTCTGGGCTGACTCGGTGAAAAATCTGTCTGTTCCCTTGAGCAAGGCAATTAACCCTAATTGCCCCTGTAAGTTGCTCTGGATAAGAGTACTTGCTAAATGTTCTAAATTAAGATACATTTTTCATAAACTGTAGAGCCATGCAATCTCACTGCTGCCAGGAAAAATAGATCACCGCTCTGTTTTCCTGTCGTCGTCCCAAATGGCTCTCTATTCCCTTATGGGACCTCATCAAAAGTAGTGCACTGTGCAGAGAATAGGGTGCAATTTGGAAAGTAGCCCCTGTGTTCCTCTGACTGACTATAATGTCTATTTGAGCAGTCTGCTTTAATATTTCGCCATGGAGTTTGAAATGTGCCTGTCAAAACAGATACGCTGGTTTGATGTTCCGAGCAGATAGGAACTACACCCCACACCTTACTTTCTTCACCGCTTGACTGAGCAAAGGTGCTATTTAGTACAATTAGTACAATTAAATACATTTGGTAAACAGTCGTACGTAAGTTTTTGTGTGTGAGTTCATGTGTGCACATGCAAATGCATGTGTATGTGCACTCATGTTTTCTGTGTTTCTGTGGGCACGCAGAGACATCCCTGCAGTAAAACAACACAAGCTTCTAACTTAACGCACTGCAAGCAGTACTGATGCACCAAGTCTGGAACCAACAGGACCCTGAACAGCTTCTACCCCCCAAGGCCATAAGCCTGTTTTTGTATTATTCATTTTTTAAGGGGTGGATCAGCTTAATATTGCGGAAATATTGTTGCTTCCATCAGTTTTTGGGGTAAATATATCCATATACATACACGCATGCATACATAAAGTGCCTTGCGAAAGTATTCGGCCCCCTTGAACTTTGACCTTTTGCCACATTTCAGGCTTCAAACATAAAGATGTAAAACTGTATTTTTTGGTGAAGAATCAACAACAAGTGGGACACAATCATGAAGTGGAACGACATTTATTGGATATTTCAAACTTTTTTAACAAATCAAAAACTGAAAAATTGGGCGTGCAAAATTATTCAGCCCCTTTACTTTCAGTGCAGCAAACTCTCTCCAGAAGTTCAGTGAGGATCTCTGAATGATCCAATGTTGACCTAAATGACTAATGATGATAAATACAATCCACCTGTGTGTAATCAAGTCTCCGTATAAATGCACCTGCACTGTGATAGTCTCAGAGGTCCGTTAAAAGCGCAGAGAGCATCATGAAGAACAAGGAACACACCAGGCAGGTCCGAGATACTGTTGGGAAGAACTTTAAAGCCGGATTTGGATAGAAAAAGATTTCCCAAGCTTTAAACATCCCAAGGAGCACTGTGTAAGCGATAATATTGAAATGGAAGGAGTATCAGACCACTGCAAATCTACAAAGACCTGGCCGTCCCTCTAAACTTTCAGCTCATACAAGGAGAAGACTGATCAGAGATGCAGCCAAGAGGCCCATGATCACTCTGGATGAACTGCAGAGATCTACAGCTGAGGTGGGAGACTCTGTCCATAGGACAACAATCAGTCGTATATTGCACAAATCTGGCCTTTATGGAAGAGTGGCAAGAAGAAAGCCATTTCTTAAAGATATCCATAAAAAGTGTCGTTTAAAGTTTGCCACAAGCCACCTGGGAGACACACCAAACATGTGGAAGAAGGTGCTCTGGTCAGATGAAACCAAAATTGAACTTTTTGGCAACAATGCAAAACGTTATGTTTGGCGTAAAAGTAACACAGCCCATCACCCTGAACACAACATCCCCACTGTCAAACATGGTGGTGGCAGCATCATGGTTTAGGCCTGCTTTTCTTCAGCAGGGACAGGGAAGATGGTTAAAATTGATGGGAAGATAGATGGAGCCAAATACAGGACCATTCTGGAAGAGAACCTGATGGAGTCTGCAAAAGACCTGAGACTGGGAGATTTGTTTTCCAACAAGACAATGATCCAAAACATAAAGCAAAATCTACAATGGAATGGTTCAAAAATAAACATATCCAGGTGTTAGAATGGCCAAGTCAAAGACCAGACCTGAATCCAATCGAGAATCTGTGGAAAGAACTGAAAACTTCTGTTCACAAATGCTCTCCATCCAACCTCACTGAGCTCGAGCTGTTTTGCAAGGAGGAATGGGAAAAGTATTAACTTAAGGGGGCTGAATAATTTTGCACGCCCAATTTTTCAGTTTTTGATTTGTTAAAAAAGTTTGAAATATCCAATAAATGTCGTTCCACTTCATGATTGTGTCCCACTTGTTGTTGATTCTTCACAAAAACATACAGTTTTATATCTGAAATGTGGCAAAAGGTCGCAAAGTTGAAGCGGGCCGAATACTTTCGCAAGGCACTGTATACACATATATACATACACATAACTATATGGATACACATACTTTTTTAAAGAATATACCTTTATAGAAGTGTATATACCCTACCACCCTTCTCCCAATTGGAGTAAACTAATAAAAACTTAGGCTTCTACCTTAAGTTTATACATCTTATATACATTTTACAGACACTATCTATTTTACAATAGTTATATTTTGTTTGTGTTTAGTCCTTCCTCTATATCTGATGTCCATCCAGTTTGATTTCTATTTGTATCGGTGCTATTTCACAACATTTCTGACCCTATATACATTTTACAGACACCATATGTTTTACATTGTCTCACCCTTCAGCTCCATTCAACCCTCCCATCTATCTCTCAAAATCATCCATTTTGAATTTCTATTTGCCATATATTTTTCAACTGTGCTGTGATGCTTCACATAATAATGAACCTTTATATTCTCATACCTTCTACAGATTGTAAATTAAAAATAAAAAATGTTGCTAAAATAATTATTCTATTATTGATTGACTGATTGACTATGGCATTTCAAATCACCCAGTATTGCTATCTGCAGCGTTAGTTCTAGGTAAATGTTGCAAATCTTCAGCCATTCCTGGACTTGTGACCAAAAACGAGCTACATATGGACAATACCAAAATAAATGATCTAATGGCTCTGCCTCCTCACAGCAGAATCTGCAGAGCTGGGAAGATTGTATCCCCCATATATACAGTATAACATTCTATTGGTTGCAAGAATTTTGTATAGTAATTTAAATGGAAAAATGTGAATTTTTGAATCAGGCGTTGTTTTGCGTGTTAATTCATAAACCATGTGCCATGGAATGGGTACGTCAAATATCTTCCCAAATATTTAGCAATTTATATGACACAGCTGTCAGTTTTCTGGTCCTTAAATGAAATTGGTATATGTTTTTATTTATCACACTTTTCTTTAACCATTTGTGTGTCGGCCCTGTCTTAAAGAACACAAGTTCCTTACTTTTTCCCCTTCTACTTGCCTCTTCCATTTTTGTGGTAATGCTGCAATTAATTGGTTGTAATTTTGGGTAGAGCAGACATTTCCATATGTCTGTGTTAGCTGCATGTGTGACATAACTCCACCAGTCCTATTCATGAAATCATTCACTAAAATTGTCTTTGAAAAATCTGTTTATTTTTGATCAATTAGTATATTTGAGTTTAACCACTATTTGTTGTATTATTTTCATGTGGATTAAACTGAAATTGCAACCAACTTTCTAAGGATTGTTGAAAAAATAACAATATTTTGGAGATTATTTCCTTTTCAAACAACCAAAAGTGAGCAGGTGTAATCTTGAACATAGGATGAGACATTCCTACCAATTTACTGGAGAACCAGTTTGGATTTAAGTATAACTTCTATATGACTGATGCCTTTAGTGAGAGGTCTAATGCTTTAACATTCAATCATTTCTTCCAAATTCATATCCGTTATATAAATTGGCCCTTTTATTTTTGTCTGGCTTGCCGTTCCAAATCAAATGGAATATGTTTTGTTCGTGTCATTTAAAAAGCCATAAGCCTGTTAAACCAATAGCTGCCCTGACTGTCTGACTGTCTGACTGTCTGACTGTCTGACTGTCTGACTGTCTGACTGTCTGACTGTCTGACTGTCTGACTGTCTGACTGTCTGACTGCATTCAACCTATTTCCTGCTACCGCATGTTATCTGACCAGGCAACTGGTCACTTTATCCCTACCTATATTTACATATCTACCTCAATTACCTTGTACCCCTGCACATCGACTCAGTACTGGGACAGTTGTACAGTTGAAGTCGGAAGTTTACATACACCTTAGCCAAATACATTTAAACTCAGTTGTGCACAATTCCTGACATTCAATCCTAGTAAAAAGTCCCTGTCTTAGGTTAGTTAGGATCACCACTTTATTTTAATGTGAAATGTCAGAATAATAGTAGAGAGAATTATTTATTTCAGTTTTTATTTCTTTCATCACATTCCCAGTGGATCAGAAGTTTACATACACTCAATTAGTATTTGGTAGCATTTCCTTTAAATTGTTTAACTTGGGTCAAACGTTTCGGGTAGCCTTCCACAATCTTCCCACAATAAGTTGGGTGAATTTTGACCCATTCCTCCTGACAGAGCTGGTGTAAGTGAATCAGGTTTGTAGGCCTCCTTGCTTGAACACGCTTTTTCCATTCTGCCCTCAATTTCTATAGGATTGAGGTCAGGGATTTGTGATGTCCACTCCAATACCTTGGCTTTGTTGTCCTTAAGCCAATTTGACACAACTGGAAAATTACTTGTTTCATGCACAAAGTAGATGTCCTTACAGACTTGCCAAAACTATAGTTTGTTAACAAGAAATTTGCGGAGTGGTTGAAACACTTAGGTTGGAGTCATTAAAACTAGTTTATGTAAACTTCTGACTTCAACTGCATATCTGAGAATGCTGGGTTGAATGCCTGGTTTGGCTTTTTTCAGAGGTGGATAAACTTAGGTTAGAGTCATTAAAACCTGTTTTTCAACCACTCCACTCATTTCTTGTTAACAAACTATAGTTTTGGCAAGTTGGTAAGGACATCTACTTTGTGCATGACAGTGGTTTTCAACCACTCCACAAATTTAAGTTAAAGCTTGGTCTCAAATGGGTCTTCCAAATGGACAATGACCCCAAGAACCCTTCCAAAGTTGTGGGAAAATGGCTTAAGGACAACAACGTTAAGTTATTGGAGTGGCCATCACAAAGCCCTGAACTTTACTCATTGTGTATTTATTCCTTTTGTTATTATTTTTCTATTTCACATTTTTTCTCTCTGCATTGTTGGGAAAGGCCCGTAATTAAGCATTCACTGTTCGTCTACAACTGTTGTGTATGAAGCATATGTCAAAACTTTTGATTTGAAGTTCTCTCCCAGGTGTTTCTCAACAGGTCTTGTCCAGAGAGGGGTGCTTTGATTAATGATCATTCAGTGTCTAATGAAAGCATCTGAAGAGGGGGACGGATTTCAGCGTGACCCGGCGCTGAGCAGCCAGGATGGGTGGCAGCATCTGTTTTAAACTCAAACATCGTGTGTGTGTCTTGCCCTGACTAGGACTTGCTAGCCCTTTCACCATGTCTGACCTGCAGTTACTCACTAGTCCGTTAGAACTCCCTCTCTCTTCTGTCCTGGTATGTGTATCCTTGGAGTCTACTATGCCATCCCCTCCACAGCAAGGCAAATACATCTTATGTGGTTGGTACGTGCAGGAAGGCTAACTGCCACTAACGGACTAAACAGAACTGAGCTGTCGTATTAAAGCCTGTTAGCTAAGCATGTCAGATGAAATATATTTTCCTTTGTCCGTTATGTTTGAAAATAAATATGAGCTTATCTGTACTGGGTCTCGGACTGCTCCTATCACTGAGCAATGAAATCAATATGTTTATCAACTAACTACTATAGGCTGGCAAGCAAAGGAAGGAGTGTTTGTGAAAGTCAGTAGTGTGTGTGTGTGTGTCAGTATTTGTGGTGCCAGGTGTTGGGGCTGCAGGAGGTTGGCTCCTCTGGTTTCTATGTGCCCAGCCATTAGTGGGGCAGTCTAACTGAATAAACAGCCATCAATACCATGCTGTGGGCTATAGGCCTACACACATGCATGCACACACACACACACACACCCCGGTGCCAAAGCCAAGTGTAGCATGGAAACAAAGCTACAGGCCACTATAGAGAGCAGCTGCCTCTCTCCCTGCCCTCCCTGGCCCTGCATGGCCCTGCCATGACCAAGGGCTGCGTCTCAAACGCCATCCTATTCCATATATAGTGCAGTGATTTTGACCAGGGCCTGCATTGTGCTCTGGTCAATAGTAGTGCACTATATATGGAATAGGGTTCCATTTGGGACTCAGACAAGTTCTCTGGTGTCACCCCCCCCCTTCATGATCCATGAAGGGACAGCTTCAACAACATGGCAAGATCCGTTTGAGATTTGAAGAGCAAGGGCAATCACGTAGACGCCCTATAGGCTACACCAGCGTTTCCCAAACTAGGTCCTGGGGACCTCAAGGGGTGTACTTCTTGGTTTTTATCCTAGTACTACACAGCTGATGCAAATAATCAAAGCTTGATGATTAGTTGATTGTTTGAATCAGCTGTGTAGTGCGAGTTTAGAGCTCCACAAAGACCCCAACCCCAATACAGCAACCTTTGATAAAACTCCCGCCACTTGTAAATGTGAGTTTTTAATATGAAGCTCCACATGGTGCCTTCAATGGCATGACAATGACAAGCCCAAGTACTAAGAGATGAGAGCTGCTTCAAAGCTGCTGCACAGACTTGGCTTCATTATACATCACAGCTCAAGGCCAAGGGAGAGGAGGACTTTCTTTCTGTGTGGTTTTGTAGAGGCTGAGTTATATTAGCTGAATGGGAATGAGACATGTGTATAGTTTAGACAGGCTTGGTATCAAAGATGGGGTGGGGAGAGTAGTGGGAGTGTAGTGGGAACAGATTGTGAGTGTTGGCTGGGGTAGGCAGTGGGTTGCCGGGTGGGAGATATGGGCTGCGTTCTGAGGGGCTTGGCCCACCTTTAGTCGTTGTGTGTGTGTGTGGTTACTTGTGAGGGTCTTGGCTCACCTTTAGTCGCTGGCCATGCCACAACACCCCCCTGAAGACATGTGGGCAGCGCCAGGAATCCTGGGCCTCCAACCGCTGCCTTGGCTATGAGGTGGGAACACAGACACACAGACACACAGACACACAGACACACACACACACACACACACACACACACACACACACACACACACACACACACACACACACACACACACACACACACACACAGAGACACAGAGACAAAACCACACCAACCACATCTTTAAAACCTCCATGTCTGGTGATTAAACCATTTGAATAAGCATCTCTTTCTAGAGGACGGGATGAGCTAGGTGGCCATCAAGGTACAGGATGTTAGAGGGAAACCAAATGCTGATTGGTTGTTTTTGGAAAACTGGTCTCTGGTTGGCTGTCTTTTAGTTGAGATAATTTGGCATGGTCTGAGGCTCGAGGAGAGATGTTAGGCAGCCATGTACCTCTCTTATCCACAAAGAAAGAGAAAAAAATAGTTTCCATCCATCCCTTTCTCTCCTTTTGATCTTGTGGTTATTGTCGTTGACATCAGTGTCCAGACATGGTCATTTGTTACCCAGGATACCTCACTACTGTCATGGTGGCGCCTGTGACATCATGGATCTGGAATGTCTTGTGTCTATTTGGGATGACAGAACCTTTCAGTCTGTGTGTGTGTGTGTGTGTGTGTGTGTGTGTGTGTGTGTGTGTGTGTCTCACATAACATAGCTTTGAGTCCGTCTGAGCACTAACAGCCCAACCCATGACTCATCTAGAACCAATGTGCCAATCGCCACAGCCCAACCCAGCTCAAGGCACACATGACAAGATGCAGAGACTTTCAATGGCAAGACAGGTTAACAGCCTCATTTAGCTTATATTAAAAGGAATCAGTGCCCCTCTTGTTTGTTAAAGTTTAAACAAAAAGGATGCAGAATAATAACATCATCAATAATGTCACCTCATCTAGGTATTCAATGTCTTATTTAAACTCGAGGCTCGTCACAGGAGCAGTGTAAAGTCTCGTCGCAGGCCTTGTCTGATGATGCAGAATAACCAGAAATTATGCCGGAACATATTATGATACTAATATAACAAAGCAGCTACGCTTAAAAGGGTTGACACAGCTTTTAGAACTTTCCACTGAACACTTATATAAGCTTTTCAAGGAGCCCATTATTAAAGGAACACCCAGTACTTCTCAGCTCAGAACTCTCTCACCATTACCCCTGAGAAGACGTTTGGTTTTGGCTCTGTGTTTCAGCTACTCAATTCACTTACTGTGACCAAACAGCTAGCTGTCTGTGTCTGGGGCTGGGCAGAGAAGGACTCGTTATCACTCCAGGATCTGTGGAGGCAATTCCACGGTAACGGAATTACTCTTTAACTGGTATTTTTCACTTTCAAATGTATTTCAAAGTTTTTTTAAACCATCTAACTCTATGTACAAGAACTACTTTGAACAATTTACACAGGAAATTTGACAAAACCACATTTACTGGAAGAACTGTAAAGTTTGGTAACAGAATGATGGTAAAAATCTCCATCAGTTTTTTTTGTTGCAACCATGTCCTCCAAAAACATATTTTTTGCTATGAATGAATATTCAAAGATGTCTGTAGAAAGAATGGGTTGTACGTCATTTGTCCCTGGTCTGTGCTAAACATAAATTAATATCATTATCTTCATGATGACATATCATGAATAGGTACACGAAGGTAGAAATATGCAATATCCTTATTTTTCATACGTGGGTATTATTCTACACACTGGCTATTTTTTTAATGAGCTCCACCCCCGAAAAAGACCACATTTGTTTGTTCATGACCAGACCAAATCTCAACCAATCATAGACGTCTATGTTTCACAAGTTTGGACATCACAGTAGAGTACAGTACAGTAATGTAGATATGTTCAGTACAGTACATTACACTGGACTCTACTCTAATGTACTAAACTCTACTGTACTCACAACATTCAACACACATTTTGGACGCTACAGGTTCTGTCGCCTGCCTTTTGGGATTATCTCAGCCCAAGACAAGTTTCAGCGAAAGATCGACGAATTGTACGAAGGCCTCGACGGAGATGTGGCAATTGTGGACGACATCCTTGTCTATGGTCGAACCAAAGAGGAGCACGACCGAAACCTCTGCGCGATGCTGCAAAGGTCCCGCGAGAGACGAGTCCGGCTCAACCCAGAGAAGAGCACAGTCAGCGCTACAGAGGTCAGCTACTTCGGACATCTTCTCACAGCGACTGGACTCAAGCATGATCCACAGAAGATCTCAGCCATAAAAGAAATGGAGCCACCAAAGAACTGTGCAGAGCTGGAAACAGTACTTGGCATGGTCAACTACTTAGCCAAGTTCACACCCAGTCTCTCCAATGCTAATGCACCTCTGCGTCAACTGTTAAAACAGTCCAGTGAGTTTCTCTGGGACAAGCAACATAACATTGCTTTCCAGAATGTGAAATACTTGATCACGAGAGAACCAGGACCGATCCTTGCCTACTATGACCCCAACAAAGAGCTCAGACTCCAAGTGGCCGCGTCGAGGTATGGACTAGGTGCAGTGCTACTGCAAGAAGGAAAGCCCATCGGCTACGCTTCCAAATCTCTCACAGACTGTGAAATCAACTACGCTCAAATCGAAAAGGAGCTCTACGCCATTCTGTTTGGATGAAGACGTTTCCATCAGTACATATATGGACGACAAGTCATTGTGGAATCCGACCACAAGCCCCTTGAGTCAATCCAGGAAGTTTCTTACCTATAAGGACAGCAGCCTCAGTGAAGGCATGGACATGCAAGTGCACACTGTGTACAGCAACTTACCAGTTAGTGACACAAAACTTAAGGAGATCTAAGCAGAAACAGAAAAGGACTCGCAACTCGCACAGGTGAGGAAAGTCATACAGGATGGATGGTCTGAGGAGAGGAGAAAATGCCTCAGTGTCAAAATGCCCTCAATTCTGGAACCATCGTGATGAACTATCACAGATCAACAGAATCATTTTCAAAGGAGAGAAAATCATTATTCCTACCAGTCTCAAGGAAGAGATTTTGACAAAGATCCATGCTGGACAAATGGGCATTGAAAAGTACAAACAGAGAGCATGGGACACAGTCTTTGGCCCAGAATGTGCAAACAAATAGAGGACATTGTTGGTAAATGACATATCAGTGTGGATGACGGATCACCACCTCAAGCTGAACCTCGGCAAGACGGAGCTGTTCTTCCTCCCGGGGAAGGACTGCCCGTTCCATGATCTCGCCATCACGGTTGACAACTCCATTGTGTCCTCCTCCCAGAGCGCTAAGAACCTTGGCGTGATCCTGGGCAACACCCTGTCGTTCTCAACTAACATCAAGGCGGTGGCCCGTTCCTGTAGGTTCATGCTCTACAACATCCGCAGAGTACGACCCTGCCTCACACAGGAAGCGGCGCAGGTCCTAATCCAGGCACTTGTCATCTCCCGTCTGGATTACTGCAACTCGCTGTTGGCTGGGCTCCCTGCCTGTGCCATTAAACCCCTACAACTCATCCAGAACGCCGCAGCCCGTCTGGTGTTCAACCTTCCCAAGTTCTCTCACGTCACCCCGCTCCTCCGCTCTCTCCACTGGCTTCCAGTTGAAGCTCGCATCCGCTACAAGACCATGGTGCTTGCCTACGGAGCTGTGAGGGGAACGGCACCTCAGTACCTCCAGGCTCTGATCAGGCCCTACACCCAAACAAGGGCACTGCGTACATCCACCTCTGGCCTGCTCGCCTCCCTACCACTGAGGAAGTACAGTTCCCGCTCAGCCCAGTCAAAACTGTTCGCTGCTCTGGCCCCCCAATGGTGGAACAAACTCCCTCACGACGCCAGGACAGCGGAGTCAATCACCACCTTCCGGAGACACCTGAAACCCCACCTCTTTAAGGAATACCTAGGATAGGATAAAGTAATCCTTCTCACCCCCCCCTTTAAGATTTAGATGCACTATTGTAAAGTGACTGTTCCACTGGATGTCATAAGGTGAATGCACCAATTTGTAAGTCGCTCTGGATAAGAGCGTCTGCTAAATGACTTAAATGTAAATGTAAATGTAAATGTGCCATATGTCTTGAACGACGCCCCTCAAACACCAAAGAGCCAATGTTACCTCACTGTATCCCAGACCGACCCTGGCAGGTCGTGAACGACACCCCTCAAACACCAAAGAGCCAATGTTACCTCACTGTATCCCAGACCGACCCTGGCAGGTCGTGAACGACACCCCCTCAAACACCAAAGAGCCAATGTTACCTCACTGTATCCCAGACCGACCCTGGCAGGTCGTGAACGACACCCCTCAAACACCAAAGAGCCAATGTTACCTCACTGTATCCCAGACCGACCCTGGCAGGTCGTGGCAACCGATCTGTTCACCTGGAACAACAAGGACTACTTCGTAACAGTGGACTACTACAGCAGATACGTCAAACTCAACAAGCTTCACAGCACCACATCTGCAGCTGTGATATACAAGTTGAAAGCAGCCTTTGCCAGGCATAGCATTGTAGAGACTTTAATATCTGACAATGGGCCCTGTTACAAATCAAATGAGTTTGAATCCTTCACAAAAGCATGGGAGTTTACACATGTCACCACAAGCCCACATTACCCTCAAAGTAATGGTCTTGCTGAAAAATCTGTTCAGATTGCTAAATCACTCATGGACAAAGCAAAAGCAGACAAGAGAGACCCCTACCTCAGTCTCCTTGAATACCGCAACACTCCAGTTGACAACTTCAAATCACCAGCCCAGCTGTTGATGAGCCGCAAACTTCGATCAATCCTTCCCAGCACCAACCAGCAGCTGCAACCTGAGGTCGTCAGCTTCAAGGAAATGCATGAAAAACAACAAAAGTGATACTATGACAGGTCAACTAGACCACTGCCACCACTGATCGACGGAGAGTCAGTTAGAATCCAGGAGCCTGGCCTCTGGAAGCCAGCAGTCGTCATCCAGCCAGCTGACACTGAACGTTCATATCACGTCCGCACCGCAGAAGGAGCGGTGTACCGGCACAATCGTCGTCACCTACTGAACACAAAAGAACAACACACTGATGAGATGAACTGTTCTCCTGAAAGAGAACGTGACGGACTAAACACACACACAGCACAACAGACACCATACTTAACTGCAACACCACAATAACTTTTGACTGAAACAGAAGCAGGCTCAGCATCATATCGCACAAGGTCAGGATGAGAGGTCAAGCCCAGAGCTGTCCTAGACATGTGAAATGTCAACGGGTGTAGGCAGATCGCTGCCCTAAAAGAGTTCCAGACTGTAAACTTGTTATTGAAAGTTCCCTTGAAATGCTTTGATATTGTATTTGTTTGAAATGTTAAGATGTTATTTCTACAGTGAAAGCTGAGTTGCTGAGAATCCCTTGTTTGAAAAGTAACAGTATGTTGGATTATTGTTTCAGAGTCTATGTTGATTCAGTTGGTGTAGTATGCAATATAAATGGTTACTTACCTTGAGTTCAAACTACAGAGAATGTATTCAAAAGAAACGCTTAGAATATGTAAACATTTTTCTTTTGTTTTAAAATAATGGGGATGTAATATTAATATGTGTAAACATACTGAATTGTAATTGGATGCATGTTACTGCCATATCATACTGTGCTGTGATTGGTTAAGACCACCCAAATGGTTAGGTCATGGGCAGTTTGATCCTGGTTGGCGATACGTGAACATGCCAGTTATAGCTAGTTAATAAAGAGCTAGGTTAAGAAATATCCTGTAGTACTGCATTTTATTATTTTGTACAAAGTGTGCAAAACAAGACATATAGTACTCTACTTATCTTTACTGTACTCTACTGTACTGTACTGTGCTCTTCTGTACTGCACTGTACCCTGCTGTCCAAACTTGTGAAACATAGACGTCTATGATTGGTTCAGATTTGGTCCAGCCAGGGTGGACTGACGTTGACTACTTGTCAACGTCCATGGACATCCAGTGGCGGTATGCCAGTGGAAGGGAGGACAGTGTTGGTATGCCAATGGAAGGGAGGACAGTGTTGGTATGCCAATGGAAGGGAGGACAGTGTTGGTATGCCAGTGGAAGGGAGGACAGTGTTGGTATGCCAGTGGAAGGGAGGACAGTGTTGGTATGCCAATGGAAGGGAGGACAGTGTTGGTATGCCAGTGGAAGGGAGAACAGTGTCTGTGTTGCCAGTGGAAGGAAGTGGAAGGGAAGACAGTGTTGGTATGCCAGTGGAAGGGAGGACAGTGTTGGTATGCCAGTGGAAGGGAGGACAGTGTTGGTATGCCAGTGGAAGGGAGGACAGTGTTGGTATGCCAGTGGAAGGGAGAACAGTGTCTGTGCCAGTGGAAGGGAGGACAGTGGAAGGGAAGACAGTGTTGGTATGCCAGTGGAAGGGAGGACAGTGTCGGTCTGCCAGTGGAAGGGAGGATAGTGTTGGTATGCCAGTGGAAGGGAGGACAGTGTCGGTCTGCCAGTGGAAGGGAGGCCATTGGAAGGGAGGCCATTGGAAGGGAGGCCATTGGAAGGGAGGACAGTGGAAGGGAGGACAGTGTCGGTATGCCAGTGGAAGGGAGGACAGTGTCGGTCTGACGGTGGAAGGGAGGACAGTGTCGGTATGCCAGTGGAAGGGAGGACAGTGTCGGTCTATATACAGGGGTACCGGTACAGAGTCAATGTGGAGGCTATATACAGGGGGTACCGGTACAGAGTCAATGTGGAGGATTTATACAGGGGGTATATACAGAGTCAATCAATGTGGAGGCTATATACAGGGGTACCGGTACAGAGTCAATGTGGAGGCTATATACAGGGGGTACCGGAGTCAATGTGGAGGCAGGGGTAGTCAATGTGGAGGCTATATACAGGGGTACCGGTACAGAGTCAATGTGGAGGCTATATACAGGGGGTACCGGTACAGAGTCAATGTGGAGGCTATATACAAGGGGAGGCTATACCGGTACAGAGTCAATGTGGAGGCTATACAGAGTCAGGGGGTACCGGTACAGAGTCAATGTGGATGCTATAGTCAGGGGTACCAGGGGTACCGGTACAGAGTCAATGTGGAGGCTATATACAGGGGCTACCGGTACAGAGTCAACGTGGAGGCTATATACAGGGCTACCGGTACAGAGTCAATGTGGAGGCTATATACAGGGGTACAGGGGTACGGTACAGAGTCAATGTGGATGCTATATACAGGGGTACCGTCAATGTGGAGGTTATATACAGAGTCAATGTGGAGGCTATATACAGGGGCTACCGGTACAGAGTCAATGTGGAGGCTATATACAGGGCTACCGGTACAGAGTCAATGTGGAGGCTATATACAGGGGTACCGGTACAGAGTCAATGTGGAGGTTATATACAGGGGTACCGGTACAGAGTCAATGTGGAGGCTATATACAGGGGTACCGGTACAGAGTCAATGTGGAGGGTATATACAGGGGTGGAGGCTATACAGGGGTACCGGAGTCAATGTGGACAGAGTATAGGCTATATACAGGGGTACCGGTACAGAGTCAATGTGGAGGCTATATACAGGGGGTACCGGTACAGAGTCGATGTGGAGGCTATATACAGGGGGTAACGGTACAGAGTCAATGTGCGGGGCCACAGGTTAGTCGAGGTAATTGAGGTAATATGTACATGTAGGTAGAGGTAAAGTTGGGGGTAGAAGCTGTTCAGAGACCTTTTGGACCTAGACTTGGTGCATCCGTACCGCTTAGCCATGCGGTAGCAGAGAGAACAGTCTATGACTAGGGTGGCTGGAGACTTTGGCAATTTTTTGGGCCTTCCTCTGACACCGCCTGGTATAGAGGTCCTGGATAGCAGGAAGCGTGGCCCCAGTGATGTACTGGGCCGTACGAACTAGCCGCTGTAGTGCCTTGAGGTCGGAGGCCGAGCAGTTGCCATACCAGGCGGTAATGAAACCAGTCAGTCCCTGAGGGGGAATAGGCGTTGTCGTGCCCTCTTCACAACTGTCTTGGTGTATTTGGACCATGATAGTTTGTTGGTGATGTGGACACAAAGGAACTTGAAGCTCTCAACCTGCTTCACTACAGCCCAATCGATGAGAATTGGGGCGTGCTCGGTTCTCCTTTTATTGTAGTCCACAATCATCTTCTTTGTCTTGATCACGTTGAGGGATAGGTTGTAACCTGGCACCACACTGCCAGGTCTCTGACCTCCTCCCTTTAGGCTGTCTCATCGTTGTCGGTGATCAGGCCTACCACTGTTGTGTCGTCGGAAAACTTAATGATGATGTTGGAGTCATGCTTGGCCATGCAGTCATGAGTGAACAAGGAGTACAGGAGGGGACTGAGCACACTCCCCTAAAGGAAATAGGGTGCCATTTGGGACACGACGGAGCTCTACCTGGCTGGGTTCACTACTACAGACTCATCATAGACCCCTAACACATCTGGCTCCCTCTCTACCCTGCACTGCGCTGACCACACTAATGTGGAACTGATCTCTCATCAGTGGCAGCTAGAGAGGCTGACTGGTTGACTGGTAACACACAGATGATAATGAGAGGAGAGAGACTGTCCTTATATGGACACTGTACACGTTGGCTATATAATGTATTTGTCACACAGGCAATATTCCCTACTTGACACTGATATACTCTGTGGACTGAAAACATGTTAAACACAAGCTACCCCACTTAACTTTTCTCTTTGTTTGCTTCCTTCCATTCACTTAGTCTTCAGTGTGATATTCTACCAACTAAAGTGTTCCATGTTTTAGTGGGAATATCATGATCTGATTTAACATCTCATTCAACACGCCAAGGAGTCCATCATGCGTCGCTAGACTTTCTTACCATAACTAATGCTTTATGCCTTCGCAGGCCAATTAGATTGTTTATTTTAGATTTGGCAAATTTTTATTTTATTTTGCATAATTGAATGTGTACACCATTTTATAGACTCATACAGTACTACAGTAGCTCTATCAGTCAGTATGTCTGGCATAGTGTGATTTGAGGAGTCATGAGTCAGACTTTGTAGTCATGGAATGACTGAGCACTGTGACTCTGTGCTGTTCCTTTCCATGTCTCTGATTAAATCTATGCCTGTGGTTTGGACTGTCTATATTGGAGGGACTGAAATATGCCGCTAAGGGACTCGACATGAAGGGCTTGTCCAAATTACATGTTCAAAGGTAACAAATAAGACACAACCTCAAGATCAGGGGCCATGTTTCCACTCTAAAGAACATTATGCTGTAAATGAAAATGAAATCACTTAAATAAAGAAAATAAATCATCTTTCAAGTTAGTCAGCTAAAGGGGGAGTAGGGGAAAAGCATGGGGAATCCACAGCTCTCTTCCCCCCCCAGGCAGCCGGTGGCATCTTAATTGAGGAGGAAGGGCTCATAATTATGGCTGGAATGGAATAAATGGTATTGAACACATCAAACACATGGCTTTCATGTGTTTGATATCCATTCCATTCACTCAATTCCAGCCATTATTATGAGCCATCCTCCCCTCAGCAGCCTCCTGTGTCTCTCTGTTTCCACGCCCCCCCCCCCCTGCTCACAGTTAATGAACAACCTAAAATAAACTGACACAATATGAGCAAAGCAGGCAGTCTGCTACATACAATTCATCTTTAATAAAGTGTCTTAAAGACTGGTAAATAAATATGTTGCCGCAAATTATTTTAATGCAATCAGAGGTGTCTTTTCCAAATTTCCGTGACTCACTCGCCTCCCTCCTGATGACGCCCCTCCTGCCATTACATCGTCTGTCACTCATTGGCAGCCAAATGACCTCCAGTCCTTCCCCTCTCTACAATTAAACAATTATCACAGATTAACCTTCTCTCGCTTAAAAAGACAGATTAGATGAAGAGGGCTTCTCTTCTTTTTTGTTTTCCCCGTTCTGTTTTTTTCAACTGCCTCAAGGTCTTATTTTGCTACGTGAGCCGCAGCAGCCAAAGCGTGGCCGAAACTAAACATTACAATTTAACCGTTTCGCTCCATTTCAATTGAAATGAATGGGTGACATTGTGCCAAAGTTACTGTCAGCACAACAGGCAGCAGCACTGACTGGAGTACAGTGGCAGGGAGCTCCGAGCTCGACTCATGATTGGAATATATTGCTCAGCCGGTGTGCCGGATGCTAGAGGTCTCATCAAGCCTGTGTCAATGTTTATCCAGCACACAGTTTCCATTTCAGCGGGCCACCCCTGCATCACCTTACCACTTAGTGGTTCACAGGTCCCCACTCTGTCAACGCAGTCATCCAACAGCTGGGTCGAACTGGACGTACTGCAGTAAAAGGGGCCAAAACTTTAGCGAAGGCCTATTAGTTGCCGGTGTGTTGGACGTTTAGGCTTGCGTAAGCCTGTCTCCACCAACTATTACCTTCTCCCAGCACATTACCTCATGAGGAATTAATGGCTGGGGCTGCACCCCAAATGGTACCCTATTCCTTATGCAGTGCCCTACTTTTGACCAGGGCTCATAGTAGTGCACCATACAGGGAAAAAATTTCGGACACAGCCTGGGTGTGCATGTTTCAGGCCCTCTGAAGATCATTAGCAAAAATAATTTGACCTCTCTCACGGTTTATACAGAGATAATGTTAGCATCTAAATGGCTGTTGGTACAGAGCCATTGGTGAGGAGTACAGACTATGTCACAGTAAGGGATTTGTAATGTTGTGTTTACGACTAGATGGATGCTGGCTTACCTAGTTAACTACACATCCAATAAGTATTTACTTAACTCTGGGTTCAATACGTGATCATTTATTAAACCTGAACCTCCATTACTCTGTCAGTCAGAGACATGGGTAACTAAACTTGTCACTGCATGTACTTGATTGACATGACTTTCGTTTACAGTACAGGTGGTTATTTTGAGAACCAAACATGTGGAATCAGAGCTACACTATCTCTGGTAGGTTCGGTCAGCCAATCATTTATACATAAAGGCCAGTCTGGTATCTCTTCTCTTTCTAGAGTCTTTTAGAAGAGTAAAGATGTGTGATCTCTGATCTCTTGGCCACAACAGATGAGTTTGGCCTAAATGACTCATCACTCGATGATTAGTGGTGACTGACTGGGCTGGTATTCATTCACTCCTTCCCCGTAAACCCCATTCAGCCATGCTGGATGGAGGCTATTTGGAGCTGAGTGGGCTAGCGCCTTTAACCATGCTAACCATGACCTTTAGATGTGGAGCAGATATGCATGTTGTGCCTCTTAACAATTTGAAAACGCTGCAAACCATATGGAGAAGAGAGAGCGAGACAAACCGAGAGAGAGCGTCTGTGAGTCATACTGTGAATTTACCGTGGCATGTAAAATCCACTAATCCACACTTGAGCACAGGTTATATTCCACCACTCTAGCCTTGGCTGGAGTTTTGCATGGTGTGCAACAGAGCAACCAGCACTGCCCACTAAGGAATGCCCGTAAACCCTCCCACCCTGTGATGCCCTTCACTGCCCTTGGGGCTGTAGGGGAAAACCCTGCAGCAGCCTGTGTGGGCCCCACAATCAGTCAGGACCTCACTGGAAGCCTTCTGTCTCATACTAGACCTGGCTTCAAGTTGTATTTGTTTTCTTTCAAATGCCTCAGCTGAGCTCGATAGAACCAATTCAATAGTGCTAAAAATGTAAACCCTGCCCACCTGATACTGGAAGCCAAGCTGATCAAAATGTCAGTGTTTGAAAGATAGCAAATGCTGTTTGAACCCAGGTCGGGTCTCATAATCCTTCTCCACAGGTATCCATGTTTTAACTACCTCTTCCCTTAACAATTTTTACTTAGGGATAGGTGTCCCGTTAATAGGACAGTTGTAAATCATGCAGCACGTTATGTCGATTTCGCAGATTTGAGAGAAACCACAAATGTCGGTATATATAAGTGTCTCGTATTGGTTGAAAGCTTAAATTCTTGTTAATATAACTGCACTCTCCAATTTACAGTAGCTATTACTGCGGACAAATGCCACGCTATTGTTTGAGGAGAGCTCCTAACAACAAAACACTTTTTTTCAACACAATAGGTTTGACAAATTCACCTCTGAAGGTGAAATGTGCACTTACATTCTGAAATCTTGCTCTGATTTATCATCCAAATGGTCCCAGAGATAACATGAAGTGTCGTTTTGTTAGATAAAATAATTTTTCATATCCTAAAAAGGTCTATATATCACGCACAATCGATTTTGTATTTCCAATTGTTCAATTTGCAAACAAAGGAATCTGTGAAAATCTCACCCTAAACATTGTTTGACCGACTCAAATCATATTAGTCTCTATTCCTCAGAGATCTTAGAAGGTAACAAGACTTCACTATTTCATTAGGGGTATAGTATATCCTATAGGACACATATTTGGTCAGAGAGCGACTCCTTCATGGCACGCAGATGACGCGTGAGGCCATCACTTGAAGGACTGTAATTTGTCAAATAAGCACCAATCGGGGTAAACAAAGCTAGCTAGATAGCCAATTAGCTGGGCTTTACGGGAGTATCCGGAAACCCTGTCTCGGTCGTAAAATGTAGGCGATAACCTTTTGTGAAAGCATGCTTCTTCCTTTTGGACACAACGTATAATAATATTCTGAGTTATGAAGTTATGAAAACTGGTTGTTTTGCAAATGTTGAACTTATAATATGGCTACTAATATTTGGAAAGCTAAATCAAAGTCCAAGTATACAGATTTGACAATATTCTTGCAGAAAAATGGAATATGAATGTGAATGTCCCCTTCACGATTTGCCCAAATGTACTTGGGGACTTCTCACTAAAAGTATTGTTCTTCACTCATTTTTCAAGTTATCCATCTGAAACTTTGAGCATACACTGCTGCCATCTTGTGTACACTATCGGAATTACAACCGGAGTGATGGCTTTAAAAAGTGATCTTTCTCTTGCATTTCAAAGATGGTGGTAAAAAACACTGTTTTGTTTTTCTTTGTATTTTCTTCTACCAGATCTTACGAGTTATATTCTCCTACATTCAATTCACATTTCCACAAACTTCAAAGTGTTTCCTTTCGAAATAGTATCAAGAATATGCATATCCTTGCTCCATGGCCTGAGCTACAGGCAGTTGGATTTGGGTATGTCATTTAAGCGAAAATGTAGAAAAAGGGGGCTATCCCTAATTAAACCATTACCCCACAGTGGGGGAGATGGGCTGCTGAGAAACCTATGGGCTGCTCGTTGCTTATGTTTAATTAATGGTATTTTCTAGACTTATTTATGCTTCGTAAATGGCTAGGGGGTCCAATATTAGATCCATGTTGTTTATTAAATGTCTGGGTTTTATTGCATACTGTTAGATGGGAAGTATTTTGCTACTGTGAAGATGGAAAAATGTGTCTGGGAAAAGGGTTAAGGGTGTAAGGGTTAGGCAGGGCGCTGGGACAGTGATAAAAGGTCTACATACCTGTGGTTCTGCTAGACTGGTGTTAAGCAAGGGCTGGTCAGGGGAGAGCTGACACACACACACACACATTTACTGTAAGATAGGACCACCAAAGCCAGTGGTCTATGAACGAAGGAATGTCAAGAAATGTCCCATCCACAGACATGGTGAAATACAAAACACAAAAGTCACAATTGCACAACCAATATCATAACTCCATATTGCTATCCTTGAAACCGTACAATAAAAACAGATGTGATAGAAAGCAAGGAAAGAGACAGAGAGAGAGTAGAGACACAGACAAACACAGAGATGTAGAGAGACAGAGAGAGAGTAGAGACACAGACACAGAGATACAGAGAGAAAGAGAAAAGAGAGGGAAAAGGATGATCATTAATTCAGTGACCATGTAATGGTACAATCAAATGCATGGTGCCACAGTAACTGGACTTACAGCTGTCCTGTGGTTGAGAGGCCTATAACAGTCCTATAATGAGTGTAGTCCATGAGTTACTTTACCTACCTCTCTCTCCCATCGTCTGGAAGCTTTTTCTCCATCCCACCCCCCCCCCCCTTCCATCCTGGTATTAT
The DNA here is from genome assembly GCF_021184085.1 of Oncorhynchus gorbuscha. Classification (NCBI taxonomy): domain Eukaryota; kingdom Metazoa; phylum Chordata; class Actinopteri; order Salmoniformes; family Salmonidae; genus Oncorhynchus; species Oncorhynchus gorbuscha. Next base: position 65,452,413 of record NC_060179.1, on the reverse strand, counting down.
GTATTTAAACTGTCAGATCAAACACAATCCCTTGTAAAAACCAGGATAGTTCTCCTAATCAGCCAAATTGCGGAACGCCATGCCTGAGGGGAAGACTTCCCTTTTTCCTCCTCCTCTTCTCTTCTCTTCGCTGGAAGACATTACCTAATGGCATCAAACCAACCGTTACGCTCTTCAGCATCGGTGTCTCATTGATGCAAACGGATGTCTCTGTTTCTTTTTTATTGGGGAAAAAATGGACAGTTCATTAATTTTCCACTTTATGGTACGGTGCGATTTTGCGTGGTTCTATATTTCCAGTCTGTAGGCTAAGTATGTGTGTGTGTGGAGAATGCTGCTGCTACAAGGCACTAAAGTGCCTGTGCTCTTGAAAAGATGCGAGATATGGATGAATTATTATTAATATCTATTGATACTTGAGCCTGTTGAATCTGGATGATAATGTACTGTTGTTGACCTCCAACAGCGACAAGTTGACCTCCAACCAGAATCCCAAAGTGCTTCCTCATATAACTCTGGGGCAGTCTCATCACATGGTTTTGTTTTGTATGCGTCCGAAATGCAACTAGCTCTCACAGTCTCAAGTCAGAATTAGACATTCATCCATGTTTCTGAAATGTACAATTTCGAAGTGTTGAAGGTACATTTTTAAGGTAAGGGTTAAGTTTAGGCAATAAATCTGAAATCTTAAAGTTAGCCATTAACTCCAAATGGTTAAGGTAAGGGTTAAGGTTTGGGATAGGCTTAAAACAAAATTCTCAAAACAACATTCCATCTCTGGATTTGAACTTGCAATCCCTGCCCACAACGCCCTAGCGGCAAATCTGACCATAACTCCATTTTGTTGCTCCCAGCCTATAGACAGAAACTAAAACAGGAAACTCCCGTGCTCAGGTCTATCCAACGCTGGGCTGACCAATCGGATTCCAGGCCTCAAGGTTGTTTCGATACGGTGGATTGGGATATGTTCCGGATAGCCTCAGACAATAACATTGATGTATACGCTGACTCGGTGAGCGAGTTTATTAGTGCATCGCAGATGTCGTACCCACTGTGATTATTAAAACCTTTCCTAACCAGAAACTGTGGATTGATGACAGCATTCGCGCAAAACTGAATGCGCGAATCACCGCTTTTAATCATGGCAAGGCGACTGGAAACATGACTGAATACAAACAGTGCAGCTATTCCCTCCGCAAGGCAATCAAACAAGCAAAGTGTCAGTATAGAGACAAAGTAGAGTCGTAATTCAACGGCTCAAACACGAGACATATGTGGCAGGGTCTATAGTCAATCACGGACTACAAAAAGAAAATCAGCCCTGTCGAAGAACATCGACGTCTTGCTCCCAGACAAATTAAACAACTTCTTTGCTCGCTTTGAGGACAATTACAGTGCCACTGACACGGCCCACTACCAAAGCCTGTGGGCTCTCCTTCTCCGTGGACAACGTGAGTAAAACATTTAAACGTGTTAACCCTCGCAAGGCTGCTGGCCCAGATGGCATCCCTAGCCGCATCCTCAGTGCATGCGCAGACCAGCTGGCTGGTGTGCTTACGGATATATTAAATCAATCCCTATCCCAGTCTGCTGTCTCCACATGCTTCAAGATGTTTGCTCCACATGCTTCAATATGACCATTGTTCCTGTTCCCAAAAAAACAAAGGTAACTGAAATAAATTACTATCTCCCCATTGCACTCACTTCTGTCATCATGAAGTGCCTTGAGAGACTAGTCAAGTATCATCACCTCCACCCTACCTGATACCCTAGACCCACTCCAATTTGCTTACCGCCCCAATAGGTCCACTGACGATGCGATCGCCATCAAACTGCACACTGTCCTAACCCATCTGGACAAGAGGAATACCTATGTAAGAATGCTGTTCATTGACTACAGCTTAGCATTTAACACCATAGTACCCTCCAAACTCGTCATTAGCTTGAGACCCTGTGTCTCGACCCTGCCCTCTGCAACTGGTTCCTGGACTTTCTGACGGGCCGTCCCCAGGTGGTGAAGGTAGGAAACAACATCTCCACCCCGCTGATCCTCAACACTGAGGCTCCACAAGGGTGCATTCTCAGCCCTCTCCTGTACTCCCTGTTCACCCAGGACTGAGTGGCCATGCATGCCTCCAACTCAATCATCAAGTTTGCAGACAACACTACAGTGGTAGACTTGCTTAACAACAACGATGAGACGGCCTACATGGAGGAGGGAAGGGCCCTCGGAGTGTGGTGTCAGGAAAATAACCTCTCACTCAATGTCAACAAACAAAGGAGATGATTGTGGACCTCAGGAAACAGCAGAGGGGGCACCCGGCCATCCACATCGACGGGAGAGTAGTGGAAAATGTGGAACTTTTTAAAAGTTCCTCGGCGTACACATCACAGACAAACTGAAATGGTTCACCCACACAGACAGCGTGGTGAAGAAGGCACATCAGCGCCTCTTCAACCTCAGGAGGCTGAAGATATGTGGCTTGTCACCTAAGACACTCACAAACTTTTACAGATGCACAATCAATAGCATCCTGCCGGGCTGTATCACTGCCTGGTATGACAACTGCACCTCTCTCAACCGCAATGCTTTCCAGAGGGTAGTGCGGTCTGTGCAACGCATCACCGGGGGCAAACTACCTGCCCTCCAGGACACCTACAGCACCCAATGTTACAGGAAGGCCAAAACGATGGACAACAACCACCCGAGCCACTGCCTGTTCAGCCCGCTATCATCCAGAAGGCGAGATCAGTACAGGTGCATCAAAGCTGGGACCGAGAGCCTGAAAAACAGCTTCTATCTCAAGGCCATCAGACTGTTAAACAGCCATCACAAACATAGAGAGGCTGCTACCAACATACAGACTGAAGTCTCTGGCCTCTTTAATAAATGGACTTACAGTACCTTGCGAAAGTATTCACTCCCTTTGGCATTTTTTGTATTTTTTTGCCTTACAACCCAGAATTTAAATATTGTTTTTGGGGGGGGGGTGAATCATTTGATTTACACAACATGCCTACTACTTTGAAGATTCTTATTGTGAAACAAACAAGAAATAAGACAAAAAAAAACCAGAAATCTTGAGTGTACATAACTATTCACCCCCCCCATCGAGCCACTGGGATTTTTGCCAATTCTTCAAGGCAAAACTGCTTCAGCTCCTTCAAGTGGGATGGGTTCCGCTGGTGTACAGCAGCCTTTAAGTCATACCACAGATTCTCAATTGGATTGAGGTCTGGCCTTTGACTAGGTCATTCCAAGACATTTAAATGCTTCCCCCCTTAAACCACTTGAGTGTTGCTTCAGCAGTATGCTTAGGGTCATTGTCCTGCTTGAAGGTGAACCTCCGTCCCATTCTCAAGTCTCTGGAAGACTGAAACAGGTTTCCCTCAAGAATTTCCCTGTATTTAGCGCCATCCATCATTCCTTCAACTCTGACCAGTTTCACAGTCCCTGCCCGATGAAAAACATCCCACAGCATGATGCTGCCACCAACATGCTTCACTGTGGGGTTAGTGTTCTCGGGGTGATGAGAGGTGTTGGGTTTGCGCCAGACATAGCATTTTCCTTGATGGCCAAAAAGCTCAATTTTAGTCTCATCTGACCAGAGTACCTTCTTCCATATGTTTGGGGAGTCTCCCACATTCCTTTTGGCAAACACCAAATGTGTTTGCTTATTTTCTTCTTTAAGCAATGGCTTTTTTTCTGGCCACTCCTGTAAAGCCCAGCTCTGTGGAGTGCACGGCTTAAAGTGGTCCTATGGACAGATACTCCAATCTCCGCTGTGGAGCTTTGCAGCTCCTTCGGGGGATATCTTTAGTCTCTTTGTTGCCTCTCTTATTGATGCCCTCCTTGCCTGGTCCGTGAGTTTTGGTGGGCGGCCATCTCTTGGCAGGTTTGTTGTGGTGCCATATTCTTTATTTTTTTTAAATAAAGGATTTAATAGTGTTCTGCGGGATTTTCAAAGTTTCTGATATTTTTTATAACCCAACCCTGATCTGTACTTTTCCACAACTTTATCACCGACCTGTTTGGAGAGCTCCTTAGTCTTCATAGTGCCGCTTGCTTGGGGTCCCTCTTGCTTAGTGATGTTGCAGACTCTGGGGCATTCCAGAACAGGTGTGTGTATACAGTATATATATATATACACTGAGATCATGTGACAGATCATGTGACACTTAGATTGCACACAGGTGGACTTTATTTAACTTATTATGTGACTCCTGACGCTAATCGGTTTCACCAGATCTAATTCAGGGGCTTCATAGTAAAGGGGGTGAATTCATATGCACGTACCACTTTTCCATTTTAATCAAGTTTTTTTTTTTCACGTCACTAATTTGGACTATTTTGTGTCCATTTCATGAAATCCAGGTAAAAATCTATATAAATTACAGTTTGTAATGGAACAAAATAGGAAAAACGCCAAGGGGGGTGAAACCTTTTGCAAGGCACTGTAATAAAGGTATCACTACTTTAAATAACACCACTTTAATAATGTTTACATATTATATTACTCATCTCATATGTATATATTGTATTCTATACCATCTACTGCATCTCGCCTTTGCCGCATGGCCATCGCTCATCCATATATTTATGTACATATTCTTATTCATCCCTTTACATTTGTGTTTATAAGGTAGTTGTTGTGAATTCGTTAGATGACTTGTTATATATTATTGCATGGTCGGAACTGGAAGCCCAAGCATTTCGCTATACTTTCATTGACATCTGCTGACCATGTGTGTGACAAATTTGAATTGAATTGAAACCAAAACCTAAACCTACTTTGAAGGTAGCAGCGCTCAATGTTGCCCCTAGTGGTCGGTTTCCACATCATCTCCTGAAGTCCACAGACATGGACGGACGTTGAATACTGACTTGTATCACAGGTGACCTGGCTGCCCAAGTGGGACCCTTTTCCCCATAAAGTGCACTATGTTTGACCAGAGTCCTATGGGCCCTGGTCAAATGTATTGCAATGCATAGGCAATAGGGTGCCATGTGTGACAGATACTACATCCCTGGACCACAACTGCTCTTGCCTCTAAACCCAAGGCCCACCACACACTAGACCAATACAACCTATCTTGACAGAGGTGAGATGGAGTCCACCCGAGGTGAGCTTAAGACACAAATAAACCCACTGCTTAGTTTCCTTTGAAGGAACCACATCCTTCCCCTCCTCTTCCTCCTCCCACTCCCCCTGTCCCTATTTCAGAGCTGAAATGAAATCTCAGAGAACAATAGGGAATGAAAAAGGGGAAAAATAGCATCTATTCCAATAGGCGATCGACCAGTACTCTCTTCAGTATTTGTACGTAATGACTCTTTGTGAAAAAAGAAGGCTATTTTACTCAAAGATCAAAATGGTCTCAGCTTTTTATTTGATTGCTTTCAGTCTTGTTCAATCCATTCCTCTCTCTGGGGCCTGTTAGGAGGACTTTGGTAACGAAAGCTCTTCTTTTGGGTCATTGTATGGACAGAGTGTTCCAGACCATTGCAACATGGTCTACACAAGTAGTGCACTATATATGTAGCGAATAAGGTGCAATTTGGGATACAGTAAAGGTCATTGTACTAGCGTAGCTAGCTCGGGAAGCTGGTTAGTAGTTTAGAGGCAGTTAGCAGTGCTGGGTCAAGGACCCATAAGTCTGTTATTTTCAGAGAGGGTAGTGTCCTCAGGTTTATCACCTCAGCTACTCACATCCTCATATCCTTTACTCACTGCTTATTCACTACTTCCCAGCTCACTGTATTGGCTCAGGATGGCTTTTTGACACAAGCGGAAAATGAATAATATATAATAATAATAATATCCAGATCCAGACATCATTCAGCCAACATCACTATTCTGTTTGTTATCAGTTCCTCATATGATTGCAGAGCTTCTCCTGTGTTTTTCCGTGTTGCATTTCAAAAGCATCGTTGTTGGTGGTGCTCTAAGAATTGTTTCTGGATACAAGGCAGAACTTTCAAGTTGGAAAGGTAAACCAAAAGACCCCCTTTAAGAGTGTAAAGCCAGAGAACATGGCCACGTGTTTTATACTGACTACAGATCATTTGGTTTCACACCAAGCAGAAAGATATACTTGACATGTGTTTATTTGATTTCACAGTCAAATAAACAACAGATAACATCTCTGTTTACACTAGTTCATCTGGTCCTCTGAAGATGATCATAATTCAGTGGAAAATTGTCTAATTAGTTACTGCCGTCTCTTCCAAGTCCAACGTTCAGAGCAAAGCCCTTCTCTTTCCCTAATAAACCGACTGGGGCAGGGTGAAGAGTTTGTGTTATTATTAGCCTACTCTAGCTGGCAGTCAATCTGTGTAACTTGGGTTAGCCAAAGACAGAAAGAAAGAAGAGGAGGAGCAGAACTGGTCAAGGTCTTGGACGTAGAAGCAGTTAGAGGAGGGAAAACCATGGGAGAAAGAGCATAGAAAAGCTATGGCCAAGTTTATGACAGTGGAGGATAACGTGTGTCTAGAAAGAGGGTGAGCGGATTAAACGTAGTTCCAGGCATCTCCTCCACACTGCACTGTCTTGGGTTTCTCTCTGCTCCTGATTGCAGCTGGATGCAAAGGACTCAACCTCTGGATGGGTGACTCATCGCTTGGAGTCAGGCCTCACTGATCGCTTTTTGAGCCTCAAAGAGAATGGACCGTCTTCATAGTACTCGACAGGTTCGTTATGCGTTTCTTCCAAAAGCCACACTCATCACTAGCCTATGTGTCAAGCTTTTGCCAGATATTTTAATGTTTGCAATAAATAATGATGACTTATCATGTTGATTACTGATGCTTACTAAGGAGGCCTTATAGTTCTCGTCTACGTCCCAAATGGCACCGTATTTCCTATATAGTACACTACTTTTAACCATGTCAGCCTCAGTCAAAAAAGTCCACTGCATATTTTTTATGTAACCAAGCAACTCAGTTAAGAACAAATTCTTATTTACAACGACAGCCTAGGAACAGTGGGTTACCTGGCATGTTCAGAGGCAGAACTACAGATTTGTACCTTGTCAGCTCAGGGATTCTAACTAGCAACCTTTCAGTTACTGGCCCAATGCTCTAACCACTAGGCTACCTGCCGCCCCTATATGGAATGGGGTACAATTGTCTTTCTAAAGTCTACCTTCTTATGCCTCAGTGCACTGGCTTCAGTGTTTGTAGTATATGCCTCCAAGCCATTCACTGTTATTTTGAGCCAAGATGCAGCTGGTGATGACTTTTTTCCTTCACTTCCCTGTACCTACCCCCATCATCTCTACCGGTCTCAATCCTCACGTGTGACCTGTCCGGGGTCACCTCTAAATATGAGCCTCACCCCCCGTCCTCACTCCCTACTTCGCCCCAGGGGTTAACGACACCCCCTTAAAGTGCTCCCCCCACTCTCCTTTGGATTCCAATCTAACCGCTTGCATCCTCTCCCATCCCCCCTGGGCCTGGGCTCCCCATCTTGATCGGACTGGAAGGGGGGCTGTTTCCACGGCAACACACGGTGTGTTTGTGTACACACAGTGGTTTCAGGGGGGTTCAAGAAGAGGAAATTACTCACCATGGAGAAATACAGGTCAATGTGACTGGGGGCTCAGGGGAGTAGCAGCCACCCATACTGGGGGAACCACAGAATCCCCCCCAACAATACCCCCCCTGTTCCCCACTCTCCACTCAGACTTTCACCACCACCTATCCACCCCGGTTCCCCTCTAGTTATGATTAGGAACCATAACATCATGCTTCACTGTCAAAATGTGTCCACATTCATTCAGCATCTACTGCTTAACAACCTGTTTGTGTGACTAGACTAGGGGCCCCTGTTATCCCTCCAAAGGACTAGGGGTTTTAGACGTGTAATCATCCACACGGACTGATCACAAAGGCCCCTATCTTCCAACGACATTTGTTAATCAGGAAGGTGTGTGTGTGTGTGTGTGTGTGTGTGTGTGTGTGTGTGTGTGTGTGTGTGTGTGTGTGTGTGTGTGTGTGTGTGTGTGTGTGTGTGTGTGTGTGTGTGTGTGTGTGTGTGTGTGCATGCGTGTGTGGGGATGGTTTTGGAACTTTGATGATTCGCCTCGTGTTGCCTCAGGCCTGTTCAGTGCCCCCAAGATAGCGGCTTTGATCCAACAAGAAATGGCTACTGCACTAGTTACTACTCACGATTATCGTGTCAAAGTCATTGCTGGTATTACAGGATGTTAATTAATTAATACACTTGCAAAAAAGGGCTACATAGAAACCAAAAAGAGTTCAGCTGCAGAGACAGCCAAAGAACCCTATATGATTATAGGTAACCTTTGTTCTTCTAAGAGTGTACATACCCTTTTAGGTGGATAAAACCAGCCCAAACTCTAGTGGATTATGTGCTGTCAAGCCATATTTAGAATGTTGAAATTATTTATTATTATTATTTCCATGGCAATTTCCAACCCGCCACTAGGGGCAAGGCCTGTTACAGTCTCGTATTTTTGTGACGAACTAGGCACTAGTTTTGTATTGTTGTTATGTTTTTGGTTTACCCTATCCCAAACCTAAACTTAACCACTCTGAATTAATGACCGAACTTCATTTCAACCCTATCCCAACTTTATCCCAGACCTTAACCAGTCTGAATTATGGACAGCAAAGATATGGCAAAATAAGACACTGTAATGAAAATGGCAAGACATGCCATATATCTGTTGTCTGCACTTCTGTCAAATGTGTCCATTTTCTTTGGAGGTTGTGTTGAATATCTCATTTCTTGAGGTTTCACTTCTTTGTTGTTGATGTTTTCTCGGTGCAGAGTAATGTCATACTAAGGAAAGTTGGTCTCAGACTAAGACTCATTCTTCTGAAGTTTGTCTGGGTACTTTTACTCCCCTGAGGGGCATTGCCATAACTTTCTAGACAAATTGTGCTTTATCTTGCAGTTTGGCATTTCCTTAACTCGGTCATTGATTTTGGTGGTACCGTTGTTACTGTTTGAAAAATGAGGGCAGGATCTGAAGATTTTTTGATTAATTCCCAACCCCACTCTATGCCTAAATGTTTGACTCTGAGGCTGCAGTGCTTTAGATCAGTGCTCTGTTCCAATGGGACCCTCATATATAAGGCCATTATAGCCAATCAAAGGGAAATATAAAAAGGTGGATTTTGGTTGGGTAAAATAATGGGCAGGAAAGCTTTCATTAACGACCTGAATGAATCTTCAGTATAGGCGACTTTCTTGCAGGCCAAGCATTCCCTGGGCGGTGTTAAATCAATCTGAATATCCATGGGTGTCATCACACAGCCAGCCTAATGGTTATGAAAGAGCCCTGTGAGGGGGGGGGAACTTTTTCTCTCTCTCTCTCTCTCTCTCTCTCTCTCTCTCTCTCTCTCTCTCTCTCTCTCTCTCTCTCTCTCTCTCTCTCTCTGTCTCTCTCTGTCTCTCTCTGTCTCTCTCTCTCTCTCTCTGTCTCTCTCTGTCTCTCTCTCTCTCTCTCTCTCTCTCTCTCTCTCTCTCTCTCTCTCTCTCTCTCTCTCTCTCTCTCTCTCTCTCTCTCTCTCTCTCTCTCTCTCTCTCTCTCTCTCTCTCTGTCTCTCTCTCTCTCTCTCTCTCTCTCTCTCTCTCTCTCTCTCTCTCTCTCTCTCTCTCTCTCTCTCTGTCTCTCTCTCTGTCTCTGTCTCTGTCTCTCTCTGTGCTCTATCTAGGTACGAGGGCTTTGATAGTAAACACAAGACAGACATGGTATTGAAACGCCATAACATTTGCCATCTGTAGTTTGTCACTGTCAAATGTTTAAACTATGTTAGTTTTTTAGTGTCTCTTTATTCTGGAGCCTCTTTCTAAAGGACCAGAGGGTCAAATTGTGAGCTTTTACCTACTCTCTGTGTACTCTCCATGGTGATATTCAGAAGGCAAAAATGACACAACAAATATATTTCAATTTTTGTAACTCCATGGCTACTTCACCGAGCGTTGCCATGTTATTGAACCAACACCCAGTATCATGGTGTCAAGCTAAGGTACAGGTTGGTTCTCCTCCGATCATAACACTAGGCTGTGGTCTATAATTGGCTTGTTTTTATGGTCCTCAGTCCACTCTACAGCAGGCTATGGATCCATGATATTCAGAGCCTTGCAGAGCCAGGCCACAGTCACACACACACGGTATGGAGGCTAAGGGCTTTAGGCTAAACAACATAGACTTGATGATCAGAGGGTGGACATAGTGACTTAAAAGCACAGTCATCTAAGTGGAGCTTCTTCAAACGAACCCACTTTCTTCCTCCTCTGCCTCAACCAGATCTAGATGCAGATCTTCTGAAGGAGAGAATTAACAGATATAAATGAGTGAGAACAGGAATTGAAGGAGAGCATCTCTGACGTTGACAGACAGAACTGAATTGATGCCTTATTATTATACTTTACTTCCTCATTGGTAAGACATTTTAAAGCTCCCAGTCATCATCAGATCCTAATATCAGTACAGAGCAGACAGCAGAGGCAACACACACCTGAACAAGGAGCCTCTCTGTCCTTAATATCTCTCTCTCTATATATATATATATCCACACACTTACCGGTCAAAAGTTTTAGAACACCTACTCATTCAAGGGTTTTCTTTATTTTTTACTGTTTTCTACATCGTAGAATAATGGTGAAGACATAACCACTATTAAATGACACAAGGAATCATGTAGTAACCAAAAAAGTGTTAAACAAATCAAAATATATTTTATATTTGAGATTCTTCAAATAGCCAGCCTTTGCCTTGATGACAGCTTTTAACACTCTTAGCATTCTCTCAACCAGCTTCACCTGGAATGCTTTTCTTCTTTTCTTCTAATGCTTTTCTTCTTTTCTTCTAAGACTTTTCTTATTATTATTGGTGTCCATTAGTAGTGGTTTCTTTGCAGCAATTCTACATTGAATGCCTGATTCACACAGTCTCCTCTGAACAGTTGATGTTGAGATGTGTCTGTTACTTAAGCCATTTCTGAGGCTGGTAACTCTAATGAACTTATCCTCTGCAGCAGAGATAATTCTGGGTCTTCCAATCCTGTGGCGGTCCTCATGAGAGACCGTTTCATCATAGCACTTGATGGTTTTTGCGACTGCACTTGAAGAAAAGTTCTTGAAATGCTCTGTATTGACTGACCTTCATGTCTTTAAGTAATGTCGAACTGTCATTTCTCTTTGCTTATTTGAGCTGTTCTTGTCATAATATGGACTCGATCTTTTACCAAATAGGTGTAAGAACCGACGCTGGAGATGAGAAGCAGAAACATTTAATGAACGGACAAGTAACAGAACAGGAACAGCGTTAGAACAGGGTGAACAAAATGGCATGACAACAATTATACTGAAGCAGGGAACAACCTAGCGAACAGACAAATATAGGGGAGGTAATCAAAGCCGGTGATTGAGTCCAGGTGAGTCCAATGAAACGCTGATGTGCGTGACGAGGGAAACAGGTGTGCGCATTGATGGTGGCAGGAGTGTGTAGTGCTGTGAAGCCTGGCGCCAGGGAGGGAGAGCGGGAGCAGGCGTGAGAATAGGGCTATCTTCTTTATAACCCCCGACCTTGTCACAACACAACAGATAGGCTCAAACACATGAAGGAAAGAAATTCCACAAATTAACTTTTATGAAGGTACACCTGTTAATTGAAATGCATTCCAGGTGACTACCACATGACGCTGGTTGAGAGAATGCCAAGAGTGTGCAAAGCTGTTATCAAGGCAAAAGGTGACTATTTGAAGAAAATATATTTTGATTGAACACCTTTTTGGTTACCACATAATTCCATATGTATTCTTACATAGTTTGGATGTCTTCACTATTATTCTACAATGTAGAAAATAGTACAAATAAAGAAAAACCCTTGAATGAGTAGGTGTTCTAAAACCGGGTCTGTCTGTCTGTCTGTCTGTCTGTCTGTCTGTCTGTCTGTCTGTCTGTCTGTCTGTCTGTCTGTCTGTCTGTCTGTCTGTCTGTCTGTCTGTCTGTCTGTCTGTCTGTCTGTCTGTCTGTCTGTCTGTCTGTCTGTCTGTCTGTCTGTCTGTCTGTCTGTCTGTCTGTCTGTCTGTCTGTCTGTCTGTCTGTCTGTCTGTCTGTCTGTCTGTCTGTCTGTCTGTCTGTCTGTCTGTCTGTCTGTCTGTCTGTCTGTCTGTCTGTCTGTCTGTCTGTCTGTCTGTCTGTCTGTCTGTCTGTCTGTCTGTCTGTCTGTCTGTCTGTCTGTCTGTCTGTCTGTCTGTCTGTCTGTCTACGTCTTCTATCTGCCATGCGTGTCGATGCTCTCAGAGGGCTGGGGAAAGAAGAAAGGACATGGAGCTTGAAAAGGCTCAGGCAGGGAGACATGGGAGGAGAGAGGAAGAGCAGGCGACCGCTAACTCTCTCTGAACATCTTATACTCCTGAATGGGTCTTTCAAGTGTTCCTCCTCTGATATCTACCAACCAACCAATCCTTAGCCAATCCCACTGGTTCTGCCAGGCTTCACTGAACGGTGAAAACAATTATCCCTCCCTCTCCCCATCTTCTGCTTTCTTTTTCATTCCTCCCTTGCTTTGTACCTTTCCTTTATTCTCCTTGCTGGAACACAAGCAAGCTATTATACAAGCAACAGCTCCTCTAATTCCCCCAATAAGAGAGCAGCATGTTTGTATATCTAAATGTTTCTTTTTTTTTCTCCTGCTCCTCCATTTTCCCTTTTTTTCAGTTGAATTGATTTTCAGGAAATCAGACTTAGAAGGGATTCATTCTGTTTGCCAGGAGTTAGGCATGGATGTGTATGTATGCGGGTGTGTGTGTCCGTTCCTGCATGCAGATATGTGGTTGCATAAACCCAAACAGAGGGATCTACCGAGGTATTTCTCTCATTTCTCTTCTTGAGCCACCAGTAAATCAGCCTATTCTTGGCTCTTTCCATTCTCTGTGTCTCAACAGGATCTTGTAAACAAATTCACAAACACAGAGTCTAACTGTAATACAATCTGTTTAAATCTCACTAATAAATATCCAAAACGCCTTGCTTTCACCCTCTGCTAAGGCCAGCTAAGGCTTCTGTGAACATCACTATGGCTCCAGTTTAATATGGGGTTTTTTGTCTGCAAGGTGGGAGGAAGGGGGTATGTAGTGTTTTGTCAGTCTACTCTTTTTCACCCCAGGGGAATGGTAGAGACCCCCAGTGAAATCAACAGTGAGGCTCCCCCACACCTACTTTCTGAGATACCCCTCTGACCCGAGGTTGATAATGATGGGGGAAGGGGGGGGGGGGGTGAGCTTAATTTACTGTGAACTGAACACTATAGGGAGGATGGATAATGTTAGCTGACTGACTGGCCGGCTTGGAGCAGACAGGATCGGATCATGCCATGGAGAAATAGATACACAATGATGCAAAAAGAATCCACCAGATCTGTCTGTGAAAATGTTACAGAACAAGGATTTATGAAGATGAGAAGATAATTACGAATCTCACCATTGAGTCACAGTGAGAAGAGAACATGGCAGAGGGTCAGAGAGTCCTGGCCTGGCCCTCTAGAAATACTCCCCCTTGTTTCATGGTCTTCTTCCTGATGGGGCTCAGGTCAGAGGTCAAGTGCTGTGGGAACGTCACTGTCCCCACTGGGAGTGTAGAGTAATGGAATGGGAGATCCAGGTCAAATGGGAACACAGACACGCAAGCAAGCAAACACACACACACACACACACACACACACACACACACACACACACACACACACACACACACACACACACACACACACACACACACACACACACACACACACACACACACACACACACACACACACACACACACACACACACACACACACACACACACACACACACACACAGAAAATGGGAGACCAAGGTCAAATGGGAACAATTTGGGGAACAACCTCCACCATGGGGACAGGTTCAAGTGAGAGTGAAGGTTTGATGCTTGATTTGGGACTGGGAGGGAGAGCGGGAGCGGGAGTGTGGCTGCAATAATAGCCATTAAAATCCCATTGAGTGACAAAATAAGTCGTAAATCCCATCAGATATCGGGTCTTTGTCTCTCCACATATGTTGGCTGTAATTTCATTTCACTGAATTGTGATGTCCCTCCTCAATTTCTTATACTCACTAAGATAATGTCTCATCATTTTCTCTTTTCAGGGCAAACCCATTTCAAATCACAACAAAATGGATTACGTTTCAACAGAGTTGTGCCATTAAATACAGGAAATGGCATAATCTATATTTGCACAGTCTAGTATGACAACTGTCTTCAAACATCAAATGCCTCTCTTTGTCTGTGTCTTGACGTTGCTATGACAATGACATAGAGTTACAAAGCAATAATGGAGAGTATGTTTTAAGCAGGTTTTAATGTCAGCAGGCTAGGTTGATGGTTTCACTAGGTGACATGATGCGGGGGAGGTGTCTGTTGTGTCTGTCTGTTACCGTCTGGGTCTCTTCACCTGTCACTGTGTCACCCCGTGTGACAGGGTTTCCCCATGACTGCGTCAAAGCCTGGCAGTTGACAAAGCTGGAGTGACAGGGCTGTGATCCCTCCCCATATACACAGAGCATGGGGTGCCTCTCGACACTCTCACTCACACACAGATCAGGGTGTGCCTCTGAATTCGTGTGTTACCGCATCTGTCTGTCTCCCTGAGTAACAGAGTGAACTAGTAGATCCCCAGCCATGATGCTCTGTCAGTCTCACACTACAATAGTAGGCCTTCGTAGCTAATGAGATCTGGATCTCTGTCTGTAGCAGACACTGATACTCGACACGCAGGGATCCTATTGGCTGAATAATAACACACTTACTCAACTTCAAATCAAGCCACAAACAGTAAACACACATGAACTAACAAGCCAACCAGTAAGCCACTAAGATTGCGATTTTTTAAAATCAGCACTATAAAACTATGAACCCACTGAGCATATGATGCTGTTGTATATTTGATTTCAAGCAGATGCTTTTCTTTTGCTTGGTTTGGGATCAATCAAGCAAAAGAAAAGACACACCACAACAGAGGACAAAGCAATGGGCCACCCTCAGTCCCTCTCTAGCTAATGAATTAGCTCCTCAAAAAGTTATACAGCTGCATCATTGAGAGCATCTGGCTGCATCACCGCTTGGTATGGCAACTGCTTGGCATTCGACCTGCAAGGAGATGCAGAGGGTTGTGCATACGGCCCAGTACATCACTGGGTCCGAGCTCCCTGCCATCCAGGACCTCTATACCAGGCGGTGTCAGAGAAAGGCCCTAAAAATGGTCAATGACTCCAGCCACCCAAGTCATAGACTGTTCTCTCTGCTACCGCACAGAAAACGGTACTGATGCACCAAGTCTGGAGCCAACAGGACCCTGAACAGCTTCCACCCCCCCATTCCATAAGACTGCTAAATAGTTAGTTAAATAGTTAACCAAATAGCTACCCGGATTAGCTGCATTGCACTAACTTTTTTGACTCCTCACATACTGTACGCTGCTGCTACTGTTCATTATCTGTCACTTTATTCCCAGTTATATATACACATCTACTTCAATGAACTCATACCCTTGCACATCAACCTTGTATATAGCCACGTTATCATGACTCATTGTCTATCTATTATTACGTGTTTTATTTTTCTATTATTTTTCTATTTTCTTTCTCTCTGAATTGTTGGGAAGTCCACACCTGTTGTTTACGGAGCATGTGACGAATAGCATTTTATTTGATTGCATTGCCTGTTCAGTGTGTCACCTATCCACCACCCTCCATCCTCTCTCTCCACCGTCATCCTCCTGTGGTATTTCTGACCCTAAATTAAATGGAGACAGACATTGCTGCAGTGCCTCCCAGGCCAAAGCAATAAAGCCTCTACAACCAGGTTCTGGATGCTCTACATTGATATATCTCCACTATCTGCTCCCGGCCCCAGGCACTACTAAACCTAATCAGGCCTGCAATGAGGAGTGTCTCCCCTGTATGAGCTATGGCCCCCTGGAGACCACCCTCTTTCATCTTCTCTGGATCCAGGTAAAGGGGGGTCTGGAGGGGGTTCTCCATGGGGTCTACCTGCCCCTCTGGAGGGGGTCATATGAACCAGAAGCCATTAGACCCCTTATCCAATAACAGCATCAATATTTATTCTATTGACATCAAGAGGAAGCCATTATCACTCCCATCCTCAAATGTCATTAATTCAGCCTCAAAGTTCTCTCTCTCTGTCTCTATGTGTTTCAATAATTAACTCCCTTTGCTTTAGAAAGCAAACAACCTAAATAATACAACATTATTTGCTTTGGCAATTGAAACCACAGTAGTAGTCCATCACATGTTCTGGGATTCTTCCGATGGCATTGAGGAGTACACCACATCAGTCACTGGCTTTATCAATAAGTGCATTGAGGACGTCAACCCCACAGTGATTGTACATACCCCAACCAGTAGCCATAGATTACAGGCAACATTCGCACTGAGCTAAAGGGTAGAGCTGCCTCTTTCAAGGTGCCGGACTCTAACCTGGAAGCTTATTAGAAATCCTGCTATGCCCTCCGACAAACCATCAAACAGGCAAAGCATCAATACAAGGCTAAGATTGAATCGTAATACACCGGCTCCGACGCTAGTCTTATGTGGCAGGGCTGTTACAGACTACAAAGGGAAGCACAGCCGCGAGCCTCCCAGTGACACGAGCCTACCAGACGAGCTAAATCACTTCTATGCTCACTTCGAGGCAAGCAACACTGAGGCATGCATGAGGGCACCAACTGTTCCGGACGTTGGAGAGCGTGTGATCACGCTCTCCATAGCCGATGTGAGTAAGACCTTTAAACAGGTCAATATTCACAAGCCTGCAGTGCCAGACGGATTACCAGGACGTGTGCCCCGGGCATGTGCTGACCAACTGGCAGGTGTCTTCACTGACATTTTCAACACGTCCCTGATTGAGTCTGTAATACCAACATGTTTCAAACAGACCACCATAGTCCCTGTGCCCATGAACACTAAGGCAACCTGCCTAAATGACTACTGACCCGTAGCACTCAAGTTCATAGCCATGAAGTGCTTTGAAAGGCTGGTAATGGCTCACATCAAAAACCCTAGACCCACTCCAATTTGTATACCGCCCAAACAGATCCACAGATGATGCAATCTCTATTGCACTCCACACTGCCCTTTCCCACCTGGACAAAAGGAACACCTATGTGAGAATGCTATACATTGACTACGGCTCAGCGTTCAACACCATGGTACCCTTAAAGCTCATCACTAAGCTAAGGATCCAGGGACTAAACACCTTCCTCTGCAACTGGATCATGGACTTCCTGACGGGCCGCCCCCAGGTGGAGAGAGTAGGTAGCAACACATCTGTCACGCTGATCCTCAACACTGGGGCCCCTCAGGGGTCCGTGCTCAGTCCCCTCCTATACTCCCTGTTCACCCATGAAAGGCACGACTCAAAAACCACCATTAAGCTTGCAGACGACACAACAGTGGTAGGCCTGATCACCGACAACGACGAGACAGCCTATAGGGAGGAGGTCAGAGACCTGGCCATGTGGTGCCAGAATAACAACCTATCCCTCAACGTAACCAAGACTAATGAGATGATTGTGGACTACAGGAAAAGAAGGGCCGAGCACTCCCCCATTCTCAACGACCAAGCTGTAGTGGAACAGGTTGAAAGTTCCTTGATGTCGACATCACCAACAAACTAGAATGGTCCAAACACACCAACACACCAAGAGAGTCGTGAAGAGGGCACGACAAAGCATATTTCCCCCTCAGGAGACAGAGAAGATTTACCATGGCTCCACAGATCCTCAAAACGTTCTTCAGCGGCAACAGCTTCAGCTGACTGGTTGCATCACTGCCTGGTCCGGAAACTGCTCGGCCTCTGACCGCAAGGCACTACAGAAGGTAATGCGTGCGGCCCAGTACATCACTGGGGCTAAGCTGCCTGCCATCCAGGATCACTACAACAGACGGTGTCAGAGGAAGGTCATAAAAATGGTCAAAGACCCCAGCCACCCCAGTCAGAGACTGTTCTCTCTACTACCGCATGGCAAGCGGTACCGGAGTGTCTAGTCTAGGACCAAAAGGCTTCTCAACAGTTTTTTTCCCCAAGCCATAAGACTCCTGAACAGGTAATCAAATGGCTACCTATTTGATTACAACTATTTGCATTGTGTTCCCCCCCAACTCCTCTTTTATGCTGCTGCTACTCTCTGTTTATCAGATATGCATAGTCACTTTAACTATACATTTATGTACTGTATATACTACCTCAATTAGCCCGACCAACCGGTGCCCCCGCACATTGGCTACCCGGGCTATCTGCATTGTGTCCTGCCACCCACCAACCCCTCTTTTACGCTACTGATACTCTCTGTTTATCATATATACATAGTCACTTTAACCATATCTACATGTACATACTACCTAAATCATCCCAACTAACCGGTGCCTGTTTATAACCTCACTACTGTATATAGCCTCGCTACTGTATATAGCCTCGCTACTGTATATAACCTCGCTACTGTATATAGCCTCGCTACTGTATATAGCCTCGCTACTGTATATAGCCTCGCTACTGTATATAGCCTCTACTGTATATAGCCTCGCTACTGTATATAACCTCGCTACTGTATATAGCCTCGCTACTGTATATAGCCTCGCTACTGTATATAACCTCGCTACTGTATATAGCCCCGCTACTGTATATAGCCTCGCTACTGTATATAGCCTCGCTACTGTATATAGCCTCTCTACTGTATATAGCCTCTACTGTATATAGCCTCTCTACTGTATATAACCTCGCTACTGTATATAGCCTCGCTACTGTATATAGCCTCGCTACTGTATATAACCTCGCTACTGTATATAGCCTCGCTACTGTATATAACCTCGCTACTGTATATAACCTCGCTACTGTATATAGCCTCGCTACTGTATATAGGCTCGCTACTGTATATAACCTCGCTACTGTATATAGCCTCGCTACTGTATATAGCCTCGCTACTGTATATAGCCTCTACTGTATATAGCCTCTCTACTGTATATAACCTCGCTACTGTATATAGCCTCGCTACTGTATATAGCCTCGCTACTGTATATAACCTCGCTACTGTATATAGCCTCGCTACTGTATATAGCCTCGCTACTGTATATAGCCTCGCTACTGTATATAGGCTCGCTACTGTATATAACCTCGCTACTGTATATAGCCTCGCTACTGTATATAGCCTCGCTACTGTATATAACCTCGCTACTCTATATAGCCTCGTCTACTGTATATAGCCTCTCTACTGTATATAGCCTCTCTACTGTATATAGCCTCTCTACTGTATATAGCCTCTCTACTGTATATAGCCTCTCTACTGTATATAGACTCACTACTGTATATAGCCTCTCTACTGTATATAGCCTCTCTACTGTATATAGCCTCTCTACTGTATATAGCCCCTCTACTGTATATAGCCCCTCTACTGTATATAGCCTCTCTACTGTATATAACCTCTCTACTGTATATAGCCTCTCTACTGTATATAGCCTCTCTACTGTATATAGCCTCGCTACTGTATATAGCCTCTCTACTGTATATAACCTCTCTACTGTATATAGCCTCTCTACTGTATATAGCCTCTCTACTGTATATAGCCTCTCTACTGTATATAACCTCTCTACTGTATATAGCCTCTCTACTGTATATAGCCTCTCTACTGTATATAGCCTCTCTACTGTATATAACCTCTCTACTGTATATAACCTCTCTACTGTATATAGCCTCTCTACTGTATATAGCCTCTCTACTGTATATAACCTCTCTACTGTATATAGCCTCTCTACTGTATATAGCCTCTCTACTGTATATAGCCTCTCTACTGTTATTTTTCACTGTCTTTTTTACTGTTGTTTTTTATTTCTTTATTTATCTACCTAATTTAACCTTTTCTTTATTTATTTTTACTTAGAAATTGCACTGTTGGTTAGAGCCTGTAAGCAAGCATTTCACTGTAAGGTCTACAACTGTTGTATTCGGCGCACGTGACAAATAAACTTTGATTTCATTCAAATACACGGGTAATGTTGAAATACTTAATTTTTAAAGACCCCAAATCCCTTCAACAGAATATGCAACAATGAATTAAACGTTTTTAAATAAAAAGGATAATAAAAGTGTCTTTAAACTGATTTTAATCAAGTTTCCATTAATACTGAATTGTAATAGTTGGATTTAAAGGTCAAACGATAAGAAGATGACCAGGGCATGGAAGGGGTGTGTGGTGGGTATTGGATAGGGAATTCATAGGGTGTAATGTCTGCATCCAAAATAGTGCACTGCTTTTGATGAGGGCCCCAAAGATATTGCAGTCAGTTTATTAGGTGCACCTCTCTGTTCACGGAAATGGATCGCTCCTACAGACAGTGAGCCACGTTGCCATGTCTTGCTATATCAAGCGGGCAGACAAGCATTGAGGCACTCAGTTCCTGTTCGATTGAACGTTAGAATGGAAAAAATGAGTGACCCAAGCAACTTTGAGCTTTGCATGATGGGCTTTTCATGGACAACAGAGGCTAGGGTTTACCGAGAATGGTGCGACAAATAAAAAATATCCAGTCAGTGGCAGTCCTGTGTGCAAAAACAGCATGGACCAACATTACCAGGGAAAGTTTCAGACTCCTTGAAGAATCGATTCACTGAAGAATTCAGGCTGTTCTGGAGGAAAAGGGGGTTCCGACCCGGTACTAGACTGGCCATCCGGTACTAGACTGACCACTGAGTGTATATGTCACACCCTGATCTGTTTCACCTGTCTTTGAGCTTGTCTCCACCCCCCTCCAGGTGTCGGCCTTCTTCCCCATTATCCCCAGTGTATTTATACCTGTGTTCTCTGTTTGTCGCTTGACATTTCATTTTGTTTCATCAAGCCTAGCAGCGTTCTTCCCGTGCTCCTGTCTTTCTCTAGTTCCTGTTTTCTAGTTTTCCCGGTTTTGACCATTCTGCCTGCCCTGACCCTGAGCCTGAGCCTGAGCCTGAGCCTGAGCCTGAGCCTGAGCCTGAGCCTGAGCCTGAGCCTGAGCCTGAGCCTGAGCCTGAGCCTGAGCCTGAGCCTGAGCCTGCCTGCCGTTCTGTACCTTTCGGACTCTGCTCTGGATTACTGACCTCTGCCTGTCCTTGACCTGTCATTTGCCTGCCCCCCTGTTTTTGTAATAAACTTTTGTTACTTAGAAACTGTCTGCATCTGGGTCTTCTCCTGAGCCTTGACAGTACCAACTGGCCATGAAGGACCCAGCAGACTTGGACCAGATCCACAACGCCGTCTTCTCCCAAGGAGCCACCATTAGAAGGCACGAGGAGTTGCGAGGGGTTCCAGACCTTGGCTGAATGCAAATCCCATTGCCTGAAGTCAGCTCAGCCTGCCCCGGGACGTCTTTCTATGGGCTCGGAAGTTGCCCCGGACCTCTCCTCCATTCCCACCGAGTACTAGGACCTCCGGGAGGATTTCAGTAAAGCCCGGCCACTTCTCTTCCTCCGCACCGACCCTACGACTGTGGGATTAACTTTCTCGCAGACACCACACCGCCCCGGGAACGACGGTACTCTCTGTCGGGTCCGGAGACCAAGGCTATGGAGACCTACATAGAGGACTCCCTAGCTTCAGCGTGTATCCATCCTTATGCCTCCCCCGCCGGCACAGGGTTCTTCTTTGTGGAGAAGAAGGAAAAAACCCTGTGCCCATGCTTTGACTACCGGGGCCTTATTGACATCATGGTGGAGAACCGCTACCCGCTACTACTCATCGCCTCTGCCTTCAAGCTGCTCCAGGGGGCCACTGTTTTCTCCAAGTTGGACCTGCGGAATGCCTACCACCTGGTGCGGATGTGGGAAGGGGATGAGTGGAAGACTGCTTTCAACCTGGCCAGCGGTCACTACGAATATCTGGCCAATACCAATGCCCCAGTTGTGTTCCAGGCCCTGGTTAATTATGTTCATCTACCTTGACAAATTCTTGTTTTCTCCCACTCAGCCCAAGAACACGTGCTCCATGTCCAACAGGTCCTCCAGCACCTCCTGGAGAACCAGCTTTTTGTGAAAGCAGAGAAATGTTGGACTCTGCTCTGGATTACTGACCTCTGCCTGCCCTTTATTTGTCGTTTGTCTGCCTCCCTGTTTTTGTAATAGACTTTAGTTACTTCGAAACTGCCTGCATCTGGGTCTTCTCCTGAGCCTTGACAGTATAAGGAATAAGGTGCCATGTGGGACACACACAACGTTAGAGGGTTTAGGTGTGCATGCCAATCTGTAATACCAAAGACAGTGAGAAATCTGATGGGGCCTGACAGGCGAGCCCTTCTCTAATATATTTCTCTGAGGAAATGTATTTAGGAGTGGGAGGAAACAGACAGGGAGACAGACAGGCTGATAAGCCTCTCAACCTGATCCAGATAATTAGTGTCTGTTTACTTCAGGAAGCTGGCAGATAGATCAGATAGGTCTCTCTGTCTGTCTGTGAGTCTCCTGTGGATCTATGACCTTAGGTGGACTCTGACACTCATCCATCTAGTCTGAACCTCATCCCTCTAGTCTGACCCTCATCCCTCTACTCTGACCCCCATCCCTCAATAGGCCCTGAGCTCTCGCTGCCTCCTCTAAAGTCCAGTTCTAAGTCCAGTCTCATATCTATGCCCCCCACCCCCCATTAGTCCTCTTGTACTCTGTGCTGTCTGGGCACTGAAGCAGTGTGTGTCATGTATGTTAGGGATTGCACTTGCGTGTGTGTGTGTGTGTGTGTGCGTGCGTGCGTGCGTGCGTGTGTGTGTGTGTGCATGCGTGCGTGCGTGTGTGTGTGTGTGTGTGTCTGGGGCTCAGACAGGCTACATAAAGGGGGTCTCAGCGGCTCGCTGTTATCAGTGTAAAAAGACCCGAGCAGGAGGGGACAGCAGCAGATAACCACACCCAGGGCCATGTGACGACAGGTTCTGGGTCTGTCTAGGGGGCTGTGGGGAGGGGAAGGGGAGGGGGGCAGCTTATCTCATGCCTGCATGGTCCCAGAGGTCTGTGTAAACCTACCTTCTCCTTCATTCCTCAGAACCCCCCATCCCCAGAGCAGTTTTACATAAGCGCCTCTCTTCCTTAGGTTCCCCCCTCCCTACTCTCCCTCCAGCAGACAATTTGCGACGTGGCTGCCATGCTTGGATGCTGGCTATGCTGTCTCTGCTGGCTCCTTGAGGCTGCTTCACACACTGACCCCAAGATGGCTATGAGGCTACCAGCTCCCAGCAGGTTATGGTGGGCAGTGTCTGTTTGGGAGAGAGGGAGGAAGCTATAGTTACGCTACAAAACTGGAGCCAGAAAAGTCTTTGCAGAGTCTGTGTATCCACCTACCTCAATTTTTATCCCCTTCTCTTCTCCTCTTGTGCTTCTCTCCATCTCCTCCTCTCCTCCTGTCCTCTCTTCCTCCCTACCTAACAGGACTCCCAAAATCTCATGGAAGGTAGTGCAGCTGAAATGCCAAGTACTGTCTGTGTGACTGCCAAAACACACTCTCTATGCTCATCACACACCAGTCATCACCGCTGTACCGGAACGGCTTAAGACCTCATACACACACACACGATAGAGTCTTCGGTGCACACACACACATCTCTTCTGTGGCTCCACACACAAGTCTATGTTCCAAATGTTACCCTGTGTTCCCCGTTACCCTGTGTTTCTGCATTACCCTGTGTTCCACGTGTTCTCTCTGTCCCTGTATGGTACCCAGGATCAACAGAAGGAGATAAATACGAGAGAAAAATGTCAGCTTAGAATAAAATCTAGGTCAGCTCTCTGCACGATTGCATCGGTAAGTAAGTTATTTCTGCACACGGATTAATCATTTATAATAATAGGACATATGGGTGCTGAAGGTAAGAGTAGGTTTTTCCTGACTAGAGAGTCATGAAGGTGCACTGATGAAAATGGAAACTATAAAAGTGGGTCTGCCTCTTAAAAACAGATTTGACTTTATTCTCTAGCTGACGAATGTGGTGAAGTGATTGTACACCCACTGTCCATATTCAGAAGTAGGCCGTCAAATCAAAATTAAAAGAACGGATTCTTTTGTCCATATTCAGAAGTAGGCCGTCAAATCAAGATTAAAAGAATGGATTATTTTGTCCATATTCAGAAGTAGGCCGTCAAATCAAGATTAAAAGAACGGATTCTTTTGTCCATATTCAGAAGTAGGCCGTCAAATCAAAATTAAAAGAACGGATTCTTTTGAAATTAAATATCTTCTTATGTCATTTCAGGGGCTCTACATCATTGGGGTGCTGGGAGAATGATGAATTTGCCTCACCGCTTGGCTTGGCTGTGGAATTGGACATAGGTATGAAAAAATTGACAAGGTGCTGGATTGATTGTGGCTTTTGGATCCTACAAGTTGAGTGGCTATGCAGAGCTTTTTCTTATTATTGAGATATTAGTACTTTATCAGTCAAAGGACCAAGATTCTTCTAACCTTGAATTTGGCTGTATCTTAACCTACTCTGGTATGGTTCATCCATAGCTGGACCTGGCCTTTCAACTAGGGTGACCACATTTAAAATACCCAAATGCAGGACAACATGATCACCAGTAGGCTTAGCGACCACATCCTTACGAGATACAAGTTTGTTAGGTACACCGCCCGATCACGAAAATGATTCGCTCCTACAGACAGTGAGTCACGTGGCCGTGGCTTGCTATATAAAGCAGGCAGACAGGCATCGAGGCATCCAGTTACTGTTCTATTGAACCATAGAATGGGCAAAACGAGTGATCCAAGCAACTTTGAGCGTGGTATAATCGTCAGTGCCAGGCGTGCCAGTTCCAGTATCTCAGAAACGGCTGGCATCCTGAGCTTTTCACGCATGACAGTGTCTAGGGTTTACTGAGAATGGTGCAATAAACAGAAAACATCCAGCCAGCAGCAGTCCTGTGGGCGAAACAGCTTGTTGATGAGAGGTAGAAGGTAAATGGCAAGAATCGTGCAAGCAGGCGGGCCAAAAACAGGCAAATAACAGCACAGTATAACACGTGTGCAGAACGGCATCTGGGAAACCACAACTCATCAGTCCTTGTAGCGGAAGGGCTATTGCAGCAGACGACCACGCAACGGCACGCAATCACCAACACTGGACAATTGAGGAGTGTAAAAACCATGACTGGTCTGACGAATCACAGTTCCTGTTGCGTCATGCTGATGGCAGAGTCAGGATTTGGCGTAAGCAGCAGAAGTCCATGGAACCATTCTGCCTGGTGTCAATGGTACAGGCTGTTGGCAGTGGTGTAATGGTGTGGGGAATGTTGTCCTGGCACACCTTAGGTCCCTTGATATCAATTGAACAATTTTTCCATGTCTCAAACAATTCAAGCTGTTCTGGAGGCAAAGGGGTTGGTACAAGATGGGTGTGCCTAAAACACACTCAGTGGCCAGTTTATCTTTTCATAAGCACAATGCGACTGCAAGAGACAGGTTGGAATGTCTGACTGAAATACAGGACAAACCAATATTTTTTTCTAAATTAGTGGTGTTTGAATTTGTTGTTAAAATGTGGGTTATGATTGTTTGTTTGCAGGATGTAGGGCAAAGGACCAAAATGCGGGACTGTCCCACACAATCCGGGACATGTGGTCACCCTACTTTCAACAGCACTGGTCTAGTTTTCTGCTGTTTCAGGTACACTCAACATCAGTCCTGGGCATTTGGCCAAGCAGCACCCTCTCTAGTGTCAGGTCCAATTTCCTACCCAGTAGACCTAACCCCTGTCTCTGTGATCCATGGTCAGTCCCATGTGGTTGGACAGAGGTTGCCTTGCTCACATGCTGTCCAGCTGCCCCTCCCCAGGGTTAAAGACAAGTTAGCCGGGTGACCTTCAGGCCAGGGGTCAGGGAAGATTTGAAGCTGAGGCTGGAGATAGCACCCATAAGTATCTTGGGTTTGTATAGTCGAACCTGGCAACCTTGCTTCTTTGACCTAACCTGGTAACCTAGTCTATGTGACCTGCACATCAGTCAAAGGCAGCCAGATGTATGAAGCTGCTTCAAAGCCTCCACAGCAGAGGGAACAGAGAGGTCAGCCCTAGGGTTTTGTGAAGGGGTGGCTGGGGCGATGAAACCTGATCCTTTCATTTATCGTTATCAGTAGCCACCCAGCTCCGGGCCGTCTTTCACACAGATAAAGAGGGGAAGAAATACCACACGGATGCATACCCACATAAACACACAATCAAAGAGTTGCACACACACACACACACACACACCCTTAAACAAGCACAAAACATGACGATGAGGAATGTGTCCCTGTCCATTAGCTGACCTCAGATCAGCCATCAGGCCCTGCCAGCGTCCATTGGAGCCCCCAGCCATCAGCCATGCAGTCAGTAAGTTAATCATGTGCTAAATGTCAGGCTACACAGGCAGGGCTGTGCACAGACCTTTCAGGGGGCAGGTGTTCAAATGGAAAAAAGCATAACGTAACAAATCCCTCTGTAGCAATAATTGTATTTTTTTTAGGCCTATTTCTGCAACAAACAGTAAGCAATATAGTTACAAGGCCTCCTAACAACATGCCTGACATCGAGAAAAGAGTGGGCTATCAGCTGATCATTGATGTTGATGATTGATGTGAACCTGCTAGTTAGCTAGCTCCATTTCTTTTGCTGATTGTGATTTACCTGTCTTTCTGTCTCTCTCTGCTGCATGTATCGGCCAACCAGACCGAATATTGAATGTGATGTAGACTAAATCAAGTGTTATCAAATGTTGTTCAAATGTTATGCTGCTGTGGCAGTACTGTTGATATTTAAACTAGGTAGAAAGCTACACACACTTTTAACAAGCACATCTCCATACAGGGCAGACTGGGGAAAAGGATCACAACTGGGCTCACACAAGCTTTGTACAGGGCAAATCAACAGGCGTAACCAACGGCCGGAGTGGGGGCTGACAAACTTACAACGACTTGCTGACTGTTGGTTCCGAACTACAATGAGAAAAAATGTATAGACAAAAATACAGTTTTTTTTAAAGAAATTACACCACCACCCAAAAGGGTACTTTGGAGACTGGAAGAGCAGAGGGCCATGTTCTCTGCACAGGTAGAGCCCTAGCTGTGCACGTACTTGTGCACAAGCCACCACCGGCCCCCACAAGCCCCCTGTTGTGAAGGCATTACCTGATGAGGAGTGGCAGTAATCAGGCCTTAAGTATATCCGACTCTATCCAGTCATTCCTGCTCAATTAGCCTCAGTATTGCCTGGCTTAGCTGGCCCAGGCCACAGGCTCGCTTACAAACACAGCCATTGAGAAACGTGCACCACCACGGGTGAATAATATGATACCAGGGCCAGCCAGCCCTTATGTCACCCTGCCTCGGGGGCTCTACAGTGGGGCAGAGGAAGGGCAGCCAAGGGCAAGTCCTTCAGAAGCTGTAACTACCTGAGAAAAAAGGAAAAAATGGTACTATAGTACATCATGGCTTGAACTATTCCTCTAGTTGTATGTGTGTTGATGATTTAGGCCTGTAGTGTACAAGGTGGTAAGTCATTTGGCCTTGTTTTTTTAACCCCCTAGAGTCGATGTCCGCACTCCCATGGAAATAATTGGTATGATAATGATTTTGCATTGGATGCATCTTAATCTATCGTATCCACCAATGTCGCACATCTGCATCTGCTACAGCGGTGTTTGTCAGACCATGAGACATCCCGAAAATCTGTAGCGTCCGAACTGAAATATGAGACTCTCACAAACAGGTACATGTTGGTTGTTTTGCGCTAGGATGCCCACATGCCTCTCAAGACTCGTCTTACGGTCCATTGGTACCAGTTGAAAAAAATCAATGGAAATATATATGGAGACTGTTCAGAGACTGTTTTCTGATCTTTCTTATACAGTATGTCTCAGATATAAGACAGACATTTGAGAACAAACTTCTTTTAGATTGTTTTTTGGGGGGGGGACTATCTGTTGTTCATTTGTAGTGAATCTGTTATTCAATGCGTTTGTATAGTGTAACGCTCGTCCTCTTCTTCTGACGAGGAGTAATAGAGATCGGACCAATTTGCAGCGTGGTAAGTGTCCATTTTAATATGTCAAACTGAACACTACAAAATAACAAAGTGAAACAAGCGAAACAGTCCCGTGTGGCACAAACACTAACATGGAAAAGAATCACCCACCACTCAAAAGTGAAACCAGGCTACCTAAGTATGGTTCTCAATCAGGGACAACGATTGACCGCTGCCTCTGATTGAGAACCATAACAGGCCAAACACAGAAATCCCAAATCATAGAAAAAGGAACATAGACAACCCACCCAACTCACACCCTGACCATACTAAACAAAGACATCACAACAGAACTAAGGTCAGAATGTGACAAATAGGCTAATAGCAGTAAGGCCAAATAAATAAAATGCATCAAATTATTGCTACAATATATATACATATACAATATATATATATATACAATATATATATATATGTATGTATTCAAATATATATATATATATATATATATATATATATATATATATATATATTTGAATTGTTGGAAAAATTACTTGTCATGCACAAGTAGTGCATGTGTTGAGTGGTTGGAACATGAGTTTCAATGACTCCAACCTAAGTAAGTGTATGTAAACTCCCGACTTCAACTGTATATACTTCAAGAGGTCTTAATATTCAAAATCAGATGGGTCTTATACTGTTATGGGCTAAAGGGGGTGTTCTCCCGTCTTGTCAATCGTGTGCCATAAGTAGGCTCTCTTATACATATGCTGACGTATGCCATACAAAACTCAGGTCTGCACGTGCCTCCGTGTGCTCTGATCCTTTGCTTCTTTTGTCATTTGTATTTTCAGCCCGTCTGCATTTCCACCCCTCCCTCCCTCCCTCCCTCCCTCCCTCCCTCCCTCCCTCCCTCCCTCCCTCCCTCCCTCCCTCCCTCCCTCCCTCCCTCCCCCTCCCTCCCTCCCTCCCTCCCTCCCTCCCTCCCTCCCTGCCTGCCTGCCTGCCTGCCTGCCTGCCTCCCTCCCTCCCTCCCTCCCTCCCTCCCTCCCTCCCTCCCTCCTGCCTCCCTCCCTGCCTCCCTGCCTGCCTGCCTGCCTGCCTGCCTGCCTCCCTCCCTCCCTCCCTCCCTCCCTCCCTCCTGCCTGCCTGCCTGCCTGCCTGCCCGATTGCCTCCCTCCCTCCCTGCCTCCTTGCTTGCCTGACTCCCTAATTGCCTCCCACCCTGCCTGGCTACCTGCCTCCCTGCCTGCTTGCCTTGTCAGTGACTTTAAAGATTTTTGGCTAATAAGTCTAATTTCACTTCATTAACTACTGGCTTGGGGGTCCCTTCAAGCTGAGATGATATATTCCCCCTGTGACACGAACACACGCACAGTCACACACACACACGCACGCACGCACGCACGCACGCACGCACGCACGCACGCACGCACGCACGCACGCACACACACACACACACACACACACACACACACACACACACACACACACACACACACACACACACACACACGCACACGCACACGCACACGCACATTTCTCTGGCTCGCCTGAGGTGCAGTGGGAACCTTGCAGCGTTGAGAGAGGAGCGACACACAGGAAGAGAAAGAGAGAGGCTGGGTAATGTGCAGTAATGGTGATCATTGATACTGGTGTGTTGGGAGCTTTGTTCTGGTTCTGGCTATGATTTGCTGATTTTCTGCTTTCCTGTACTCAGACCTAAAGGCCCCGCCAACACTGCTACTACTCCATTAGTACCATCATGCTCTCAGCCTAACCTTCATATCACGTTCTCACATTTCCATCAAGTTCACCTCAAGCAATTTGCCTGATTTGCCTCAGATTTGGGCCGCCTAAGAAATCATTACCACAGGCGTAATCTGTTAGGAGTTGGGAAGGTCGCCTAAAATGATCTAGGTGGTTTAGTCTATTAGCATAAATCCCGATAGGGCATGCTTAGTGCTTAGCTTTTCTTTGTGTTGTTTGTGTTTGTTTGGCACTCGTTGTTCATGTTGCCTTTTTATCAGCCTTTTGACATGGAGCATTATTTCCCCAAAAGGAAGTCATTCAGAGCAGGTCATTTGTAATCAGTAAAATAGATCTATGATTAAACTAGCTTGTTTCCTCGCTGAATGGGTTGGGAAATTGAGCTGCACTTAAAGCATGTGTTGTTTTGCCTTCAAGGGAGAGATAGGGTTTATTTGTGTATCAAGTCTGTATATTTTCTGTGGGGGATAGGCTCTAAAGGGAGACACATTGAATTCAGATGATTATTCATGATATGTTCTTGTGAATCTGGACAACAAGTGGAATTTAGTATTACCTCTAGCCAATTAAGGGGAGAGAAGCTATCTTCAACAGAAATATTGTACATTCCTCCGCATGGGAAGCTCCCTACACACCCATCACACATCGATCGGCAGAGGGGTGGAGAGAAATATTATGTGGTTCCGTAATTAAAGGATACAAAAATCAGGCCTCTGAAATGGAATCCAGAACCCTCAACGACCAAAATGAGAGGAGTTAGAGGCTCCATGGATTAGACTGTCAGATCCAGATCATCAATGCTATGAACATCATGGCAGTTCCGCCGCTCTGACTTTATTGAATTCACCCGACCATCACCATCCAACAGGCTCAGAACATTACTTTGGCATGTTCAGCAGCTCACATTCCTTCTTCGTCATGAAACGTTCTTATTTTGGGTGTTTTATGTTTTATTGACTTGGGTCTATGTTGATCAAGTTAAGCTAGGCCAGTTAGGAGAGAAGTATGTGTTAGGGAGCTGTGTTTGTGAGAGAATGAGAGGTTGACGTCTACTGGGACTGAGCCAGCCCCTACAGGAAACCCCAGTGAGAGTCTGACCGGACTGGCACACACACACACACACACACACACACACACACACACACACACACACACACACACACACACACACACACACACACACACACACACACACACACACACACACACACACACACACACACACACACACACACACACACACACACACACACACACACACACACACACACAAAGGCACACACAAAGGCACACACAAACACATACTGGGTTTCGGATGTAGTTTCTTGAGGGATATGTGGGCATGGCCACATTCTTTGCATGCTCTAGTTGCGTTTCTATAACCCTGTGTGTGGAATAGGGAATGCAAGATTTTTATGGTGACTTGGATGTAAAAATGCTTCAAAATATGAAAATGTTTTTTAGAGAATTGAACATTTGGATGAGTCTGTTGGTTAAATTGCATTTCTAAGGTTGGGCCTGTTCTTGTTTAAGCTAAATCACATGTTCTCAGGCTGTAGTCCTGCCCTGATACCCAAAAAGTGAAGAAATGGCAGATTAAATACTATTTGTTTAATTTGTTAATTTAACCTGAATTTTCTTAATCAGTTC
Organism: Oncorhynchus gorbuscha; assembly: GCF_021184085.1. Lineage (NCBI taxonomy): Eukaryota > Metazoa > Chordata > Actinopteri > Salmoniformes > Salmonidae > Oncorhynchus > Oncorhynchus gorbuscha. The sequence continues at coordinate 65,420,975 of NC_060179.1, read as the reverse complement.
ATCACTTATCACAGTTTTTTCTTTCTAGCCACATAAACACATTTTTGAAGCTCAGTGGTTAATCCACTTTCCATCAGAGCAACCCGAACAAGCATTTACTTTACTGTAGTAATTCAATTTATTTCACCGTTCTTGACAAATAAAATACCTGTTTTCCTTTTTAACAAGACTCAGGAGTGTAGTGTTGTAAGCTGGTATTCTAGGTTTAGTTCTTCTACATGGTTAAGCTCTGCTTGTAAATAAACAGCTCTTAATCCTGACAGTGTATTTTATTTTGAGAAGGTGAAACGGTATCGGAGCGATTGTCTGTAGCCTGCTGAGTTTTACACTGCTTTGTAAATAATAAAGTGATCTTTTACGGGCTATATGGGTTTGCCAAACCTCCCATCCCCCATGTGTTGAAGAGCCTGAATGTGTTGTGTTAGCAAAGCTCTCTCCCTCTCTTTCTCTTTCTTTCTCTTCTCTTTGTCATTCAGACATCTTTAAACCGCTTCCTTGACTGAGGAGGGCAGAGCGTGCATGATCCGTTATTTACTGTGTCTGAAAAAGCTTCCAACACAGTCATTATCAACGTCAAATGTATTCATATCTGCTTGTGTGTGTGTCTGTGTGTGTGTGTGTGTGTCTGTGTGTGTGTGTGTGTGCTCTCTCGCACTCCCAGAAAAAATCCTTTCAAGTGTGAGAGGAAAATCCGTTTTTACAGGGAAAGAGTGGTTGCTCTCCCTTTCCCTCCTTCTCCCCGTCACTCTATCCCATCCTCAATATGTTACATTCGTGGGTGTGAGCGTTTGCTTGCTAATATAAGTTTTTGAATGTCTGCAAGTATATGTGTGCACGTCACAGGTGGATGGTGACACCTTAATTTGGGGAGTATGGGCTCATGGTAATAGCTGGAGCGGAGTAGGTGGAATGGTATAAAATACATAACACATGCCATTTAATGCGTTCCATTTGCTCTGTTCCAGCCATTATTATGAACTATCCTCCCCTCAGAAGCCTCCTGTGATGTGCCGGCATGTCATTGTGTGTGTGTGTGTGTGTGTGTGTGTGTGTGTGTGTGTGTGTGTGTGTGTGTGTGTGTGTGTGTGTGTGTGTGTGTGTGTGTGTGTGTGTGTGTGTGTGTGTGTGTGTGTGTGTGTGTGTCTAGAAAGATGATGAGCCTGTATGTTGATGCTGTTGCAAATTTTTTTTTCCGTAGGGTGCAGCTTTGTAGCCAAAGCAGGCAGCCAGCCAGGCCTAATGTGTATTAGCAACACAAAAAAGCCCCGCTCCCAGGATGAGGCCCCGCTCCCAGGATGAGCTTTAATTTTGTCAAGATTTATCGCCACTCATAGGAAACTCAGAGGCCTGCGCTTCAACACTCCCATGCACCATTTTCCCCAGGATTTGTTCACGTCTAAAGAGCCAGGTATTTTTGAGGATGCAGTCGCTTAGAATTAACATGCATCACATCTTATCGTATTTTGGCCGTAGGAGGGAGGTGTTAAGAACATCAAGGGACAGGGTAGAGGTGTTTGACCAGTGGTAAAGGGGTTGGAGTGGTTGGAGGGGGTAGATGTGTTTGACCAGTGGTAAAGGGGCTGGAGGGGGTAGAGGTGTTTGACCAGTAGTAAAGGGGATGGAGGGGGTAGAGGTATTTGACCAGTGGTAAAGGGGTTGGAGGGGGTAGAGGTACTTGACCAGTGTTAAAGGGGTTGGAGGGGGTAGAGGTATTTGACCAGTGGTAAAGGGGTTGGAGGGGGTATAGGTATTTGACCAGTGGTAAAGGGGTTGGAAGGGGTTTTGGTGTTTGACCAGTGGTAAAGGGGTTGGAGGGTGTAGAGGTGTTTGACCATTGGTAAAGGGGTTGGAGAGGTTGGAGGGGGTAAATGTATTTGACCAGTGGTAAAGGGGTTGGAGGGTGTAGAGGTATTTGACCAGTGGTAAAGGGGTTGGAAGGGGTAGAGGTATTTGACCAGTGGTAAAGGGGTTGGAGGGTGTAGAGGTGTTTGACCAGTGGTAAATGGGTTGGAGGGGGTAGAGATATTTGACCAGTGGTAAAGGGATTGGAGGGGGTAGAAGTGTTTGACCAGTGGTAAAGGGGTTGGAGGGGGTAGAGGTGTTTGACCAGTGGTAAAGGGGCTGGAGGGGGTAGAGGTGTTTGACCAGTGGTAAAGGGGCTGGAGGGGGTAGAGGTGTTTGACCAGTGGTAAAGGGGTTGGAGGGGGTAGAGGTGTTTGACCAGTGGTAAAGGGGTTGGAGGGGGTAGAGGTGTTTGACCAGTGGTAAAGGGGTTGGAGGGGGTAGAGGTATTTGACCAGTGGTAAAGGGGTTGGAGGGGGTAGAGGTGTTTGACCAGTGGTAAAGGGGCTGGAGGGGGTAGAGGTGTTTGACCAGTGGTAAAGGGGTTGGAGGGGGTAGAGGTGTTTGACCAGTGGTAAAGGGGTTGGAGGGGGTAGAGGTGTTTGACCAGTGGTAAAGGGGTTGGAGGGGGTAGAGGTATTTGACAAGTGGTAAAGGGGTTGGAGGGGGTAGAGGTATTTGACCAGTGGTAAAGGGGTTGGAGGGGGTAGAGGTATTTGACCAGTGGTAAAGGGGTTGGAGGGGGTATAGGTATTTGACCAGTGGTAAAGGGGTTGGAAGGGGTTTTGGTGTTTGACCAGTGGTAAAGGGGTTGGAGGGTGTAGAGGTGTTTGACCATTGGTAAAGGGGTTGGAGAAGTTGGAGGGGGTAAATGTATTTGACCAGTGGTAAAGGGGTTGGAGGGTGTAGAGGTATTTGACCAGTGGTAAAGGGGTTGGAAGGGGTAGAGGTATTTGACCAGTGGTAAAGGGGTTGGAGGGGGTAGAGGTGTTTGACCAGTGGTAAAGGGGTTGGAAGGGGTAGTGGTGTTTGACCAGTGGTAAAGGGGTTGGAGGGGGTAGAGGTATTTGACCAGTGGTAAAGGGGTTGGAGTGGGTAGAGGTGTTTGACCATTGGTAAAGGGGTTGGAGAGGTTGGAGGGTGTAGAGGTATTTGACCAGTGGTAAAGGGGTTGGAAGGGGTAGTGGTGTTTGACCAGTGGTAAAGGGGTTGGAGGGGGTAGAGGTATTTGACCAGTGGTAAAGGGGTTGGAGTGGGTAGAGGTGTTTGACCATTGGTAAAGGGGTTGGAGAGGTTGGAGGGGGTAAATGTATTTGACCAGTGGTAAAGGGGTTGGAGGGGGTAGAGGTATTTGACCAGTGGTAAAGGGGTTGGAGGGGGTAGAGGTATTTGACCAGTGGTAAAGGGGTTGGAGTGGGTAGAGGTGTTTGACCATTGGTAAAGGGGTTGGAGAGGTTGGAGGGGGTAAATGTATTTGACCAGTGGTAAAGGGGTTGGAGGGTGTAGAGGTATTTGACCAGTGGTAAAGGGGTTGGAGGGGGTAGAGGTATTTGACCATTGGTAAAGGGGTTGGAGGGTGTAGAGGTATTTGACCAGTGGTAAAGGGGTTGGAGGAGGTAGAGGTATTTGACCAGTGGTAAAGGGGTTGGAGGGGGTAGAGGTATTTGACCATTGGTAAAGGGGTTGGAGGGGGTAGAGGTGTTTGACCAGTGGTAAAGGGGTTGGAGGGGGTAGAGGTGTTTGACCAGTGGTAAAGGGGTTGGAAGGGGTAGAGGTGTTTGACCATTGGTAAAGGGGTTGGAGGGGGTAGAGGTGTTTGACCAGTGGTAAAGGGGTTGGAGGGGGTAGAGGTGTTTGACCAGTGGTAAAGGGGTTGGAGGGGGTAGATGTGTTTGACCAGTGGTAAAGGGGTTGGAGGGTGTAGAGGTGTTTGACCAGTGGTAAATGGGTTGGAGGGGGTAGAGATATTTGACCAGTGGTAAAGGGATTGGAGGGGGTAGAAGTGTTTGACCAGTGGTAAAGGGGTTGGAGGGGGTAGAGGTGTTTGACCAGTGGTAAAGGGGCTGGAGAGGGTAGAGGTGTTTGACCAGTGGTAAAGGGGTTGGAGGGGTAGAGGTGTTTGACCAGTGGTAAAGGGGCTGGAGGGGGTAGAGGTATTTGACCAGTGGTAAAGGGGTTGGAGGGGGTAGAGGTATTTGACCAGTAGTAAATGGGTTGGAGGGGGTAGAGGTATTTGACCAGTGGTAAAGGGGTTGGAGGGGTTGGAGGGGGTAGAGGTATTTGACCAGTGGTAAAGAGGTTGGAGGGGGTAGAGGTGTTTGACCAGTGGTAAAGGGGCTGGAGAGGGTAGAGGTGTTTGACCAGTGGTAAAGGGGTTGGAGGGGGTAGAGGTGTTTGACCAGTGGTAAAGGGGTTGGAGGGGGTAGAGGTGTTTGACCAGTGGTAAAGGGGTTGGAGGGGGTAGAGGTATTTGACCAGTGGTAAAGGGATTGGAGGGGGTAGAAGTGTTTGACCAGTGGTAAAGGGGTTGGAGGGGTTGGAGGGGGTAGAGGTATTTGACCAGTGGTAAAGAGGTTGGAGGGGGTAGAGGTATTTGACCAGTGGTAAAGGGGTTGGAGGGGGTAGGGGTATTTGACCAATGGTAAAGGGGTTGGAGGGGGTAGAATTATTTGACCAGTGGTAAAGGGGTTGGAGGGGGTAGAGGTATTTGACCAGTGGTAAAGGGGTTGGAAGGGGTAGAGGTATTTGACCAGTGGTAAAGGGGTTGGAGGGGGTAGAGGTGATGACCAGTGGTAAAAGGGTTGGAGGGGGTAGAGGTGTTTTACCAGTGGTAAAGGGGTTGGAGGGGGTAGAGGTGTTTGACCAGTGGTAAAGGGGTTGGAGGGGGTAGAGGTGTTTGACCAGTGGTAAAGGGGTTGGAGGGGGTAGAGGTATTTGACCAGTGGTAAAGGGGTTGGAGGGGGTAGAGATATTTGACCAGTGGTAAAGGGGTTGGAGGGGGTAGAGGTGTTTGACCAGTGGTAAAGGGGTTGGAGGGGTTGGAGGGGGTAGAGGTGTTTGACCAGTGGTAAAGGGGTTGGAGGGGTTGGAGGGGGTAGAGGTGTTTGACCAGTGGTAAAGGGGTTGGAGGGGTTGGAGGGGGTAGAGGTGTTTGACCAGTGGTAAAGGGGATGGAGGGGTTGGAGGGGGTAGAGGTAGTTGACCAGTGGTAAAGGGGTTGGAGTGGGTAGTGGTGTTTGACCAGTGGTAAAGGTGTTGGAGGGAGTAGAGGGGGTAGAGGTATTTGACCAGTGGTAAAGGGGTTGGAGGGGGTAGAGGTATTTGACCAGTGGTAAAGGGGTTGGAGGGGGTAGAGGTATTTGACCATTGGTAAAGGGGTTGGAGGGTGTAGAGGTATTTGACCAGTGGTAAAGGGGTTGGAGGGGGTAGAGGTATTTGACCAGTGGTAAAGGGGTTGGAGGGGTTAGAGGTATTTGACCATTGGTAAAGGGGTTGGAGGGGGTAGAGGTGTTTGACCAGTGGTAAAGGGGTTGGAGGGGGTAGAGGTGTTTGACCAGTGGTAAAGGGGTTGGAAGGGGTAGAGGTGTTTGACCAGTGGTAAAGGGGTTGGAAGGGGTAGAGGTGTTTGACCAGTGGTAAAGGGGTTGGAAGGGGTAGAGGTGTTTGACCAGTGGTAAAGGGGTTGGAAGGGGTAGAGGTGTTTGACCAGTGGTAAAGGGGTTGGAAGGGGTAGAGGTATTTGACCAGTGGTAAAGGGGTTGGAGGGGGTAGATGTGTTTGACCAGTGGTAAAGGGGTTGAAGGGTGTAGAGGTGTTTGACCAGTGGTAAATGGGTTGGAGGGGGTAGAGATATTTGACCAGTGGTAAAGGGATTGGAGGGGGTAGAGGTGTTTGACCAGTGGTAAAGGGGTTGGAGGGGGTAGAGGTGTTTGACCAGTGGTAAAGGGGCTGGAGGGGGTAGAGGTGTTTGACCAGTGGTAAAGGGGTTGGAGGGGGTAGAGGTGTTTGACCAGTGGTAAAGGGGCTGGAGGGGGTAGAGGTATTTGACCAGTGGTAAAGGGGTTGGAGGGGGTAGAGGTATTTGACCAGTAGTAAAGGGGTTGGAGGGGGTAGAGGTATTTGACCAGTGGTAAAGGAGTTGGAAGGGGTAGAGGTATTTGACCAGTGGTAAAGGGGTTGGAGGGTGTAGAGGTGTTTGACCATTGGTAAAGGGGTTGGAGAGGTTGGAGGGGGTAAATGTATTTGACCAGTCGTAAAGGGGTTGGAGGGTGTAGAGGTATTTGACCAGTGGTAAAGGGGTTGGAAGGGGTAGTGGTGTTTGACCAGTGGTAAAGGGGTTGGAGGGGGTAGAGGTATTTGACCAGTGGTAAAGGGGTTGGAGTGGGTAGAGGTGTTTGACCATTGGTAAAGGGGTTGGAGGGGGTAGAGGTATTTGACCAGTGGTAAAGGGGTTGGAGTGGGTAGAGGTATTTGACCAGTGGTAAAGGGGTTGGAGGGTGTAGAGGTGTTTGACCATTGGTAAAGGGGTTGGAGAGGTTGGAGGGGGTAAATGTATTTGACCAGTCGTAAAGGGGTTGGAGGGTGTAGAGGTATTTGACCAGTGGTAAAGGGGTTGGAAGGGGTAGTGGTGTTTGACCAGTGGTAAAGGGGTTGGAGGGGGTAGAGGTATTTGACCAGTGGTAAAGGGGTTGGAGTGGGTAGAGGTGTTTGACCATTGGTAAAGGGGTTGGAGGGGGTAGAGGTATTTGACCAGTGGTAAAGGGGTTGGAGTGGGTAGAGGTGTTTGACCATTGGTAAAGGGGTTGGAGAGGTTGGAGGGGGTAAATGTATTTGACCAGTGGTAAAGGGGTTGGAGGGGGTAGAGGTATTTGACCAGTGGTAAAGGGGTTGGAGGGGGTAGAGGTATTTGACCAGTGGTAAAGGGGTTGGAGTGGGTAGAGGTGTTTGACCATTGGTAAAGGGGTTGGAGAGGTTGGAGGGGGTAAATGTATTTGACCAGTGGTAAAGGGGTTGGAGGGTGTAGAGGTATTTGACCAGTGGTAAAGGGGTTGGAGGGGGTAGAGGTATTTGACCATTGGTAAAGGGGTTGGAGGGTGTAGAGGTATTTGACCAGTGGTAAAGGGGTTGGAGGGGGTAGAGGTATTTGACCAGTGGTAAAGGGGTTGGAGGGGGTAGAGGTATTTGACCATTGGTAAAGGGGTTGGAGGGGTAGAGGTGTTTGACCAGTGGTAAAGGGGTTGGAGGGGGTAGAGGTGTTTGACCAGTGGTAAAGGGGTTGGAAGGGGTAGAGGTGTTTGACCAGTGGTAAAGGGGTTGGAAGGGGTAGAGGTGTTTGACCAGTGGTAAAGGGGTTGGAAGGGGTAGAGGTGTTTGACCAGTGGTAAAGGGGTTGGAAGGGGTAGAGGTATTTGACCAGTGGTAAAGGGGTTGGAGGGGGTAGATGTGTTTGACCAGTGGTAAAGGGGTTGGAGGGTGTAGAGGTGTTTGACCAGTGGTAAATGGGTTGGAGGGGGTAGAGATATTTGACCAGTGGTAAAGGGATTGGAGGGGGGATAGAGGTGTTTGACCAGTGGTAAAGGGGTTGGATGGGGTAGAGGTGTTTGACCAGTGGTAAAGGGGCTGGAGGGGGTAGAGGTGTTTGACCAGTGGTAAAGGGGTTGGAGGGGGTAGAGGTGTTTGACCAGTGGTAAAGGGGCTGGAAAGGGGGTAGAGGTATTTGACCAGTGGTAAAGGGGTTGGAGGGGGTAGAGGTGTTTGACCAGTGGTAAAGGGGTTGGAGGGGGTAGAGGTGTTTGACCAGTGGTAAAGGGGTTGGAGGGGGTAGAGGTGTTTGACCAGTGGTAAAGGGGTTGGAGGGGGTAGAGGTATTTGACCAGTGGTAAAGGGGTTGGAGGGGGTAGAGGTATTTGACCAGTGGTAAAGGGGAGGGGTTGGAGACCAGGGTAGAGGTAGAGGTTTTGACCAGTGGTAAAGGGGTTGGAAGGGGTAGAGGTGTTTGACCAGTGGTAAAGGGGTTGGAGGGGTAGAGGTATTTGACCAGTGGTAAAGGGGTTGGAGGGGGTAGAGGTATTTGACCAGTGGTAAAGGGATTGGAGGGGGTAGAAGTGTTTGACCAGTGGTAAAGGGGTTGGAGGGGTTGGAGGGGGTAGAGGTATTTGACCAGTGGTAAAGAGGTTGGAGGGGGTAGAGGTATTTGACCAGTGGTAAAGGGGTTGGAGGGGGTAGGGGTATTTGACCAATGGTAAAGGGGTTGGAGGGGGTAGAATTATTTGACCAGTGGTAAAGGGGTTGGAGGGGGTAGAGGTATTTGACCAGTGGTAAATGGGTTGGAAGGGGTAGAGGTATTTGACCAGTGGTAAAGGGGTTGGAGGGGGTAGAGGTGTTGACCAGTGGTAAAAGGGTTGGAGGGGGTAGAGGTGTTTTACCAGTGGTAAAGGGGTTGGAGGGGGTAGAGGTGTTTGACCAGTGGTAAAGGGGTTGGAGGGGTAGAGGTGTTTGACCAGTGGTAAAGGGGTTGGAGGGGGTAGAGGTATTTGACCAGTGGTAAAGGGGTTGGAGGGGGTAGAGGTATTTGACCAGTGGTAAAGGGGTTGGAGGGGGTAGAGGTGTTTGACCAGTGGTAAAGGGGTTGGAGGGGTTGGAGGGGGTAGAGGTGTTTGACCAGTGGTAAAGGGGTTGGAGGGGTTGGAGGGGGTAGAGGTGTTTGACCAGTGGTAAAGGGGTTGGAGGGGTTGGAGGGGGTAGAGGTGTTTGACCAGTGGTAAAGGGGTTGGAGGGGTTGGAGGGGGTAGAGGTGTTTGACCAGTGGTAAAGGGGTTGGAGGGGTGGAGGGGGTAGAGGTAGTTGACCAGTGGTAAAGGGGTTGGAGTGGGTAGTGGTGTTTGACCAGTGGTAAAGGTGTTGGAGGGGGTAGAGGTATTTGACCAGTGGTAAAGGGGTTGGAGGGGGTAGAGGTATTTGACCAGTGGTAAAGGGGTTGGAGGGGGTAGAGGTATTTGACCAGTGGTAAAGAGGTTGGAGGGGGTAGAGGTGTTTGACCAGTGGTAAAGGGGTTGGAGAGGTTGGAGGGCGTAGAGGTGTTTGACCAGTGGTAAAGGGGTTGGAGTAGGTGGAGGGGGTAGAGGTGTTTGACCACTTGTAAATGGGTTGGAGTGGTTGGAGGGGGTAGAGGTGTTTGACCAGTGGTAAAGGGGTTGGAGGGGTTGGAGGGGGTAGAGGTGTTTGACCAGTGGTAAAGGGGTTGGAGGGGTTGGAGGGGGTAGAGGAATTTGACCAGTGGCAAAGGGGTTGGAGGGGTAGAGGTGTTTGACCAGTTGTAAAGGTGTTGGAGGGGGTAGATGTGTTTGACCAGTGGTAAAGGGGCTGGAGGGGGTAGAGGTGTTTGACCAGTGGTAAAGGGGATGGAGGGGGTAGAGGTATTTGACCAGTGGTAAAGGGGTTGGAAGGGGTAGTGGTGTTTGACCAGTGGTAAAGGGGTTGGAGGGTGTAGAGGTGTTTGACCATTGGTAAAGGGGTTGGAGAGGTTGGAGGGGGTAGATGTATTTGACCAGTGGTAAAGGGGTTGGAGGGTGTAGAGTTATTTGACCAGTGGTAAAGGGGTTGGAGGGGGTAGAGATATTTGACCAGTGGTAAAGGTGCTGGAGGGGGTAGAGGTATTTGACCAGTGGTAAAGGGGTTGGAGGGGGTAGAGGTATTTGACCAGTGGTAAAGGGGTTGGAGGGGATAGAGGTGTTTGACCAGTGGTAAAGGGTTGGAGAGGTTGGAGGGGGGTAGAGGTGTTTGACCACTGGTAAATGGGTTGGAGTGGTTGGAGGGGGTAGAGGTGTTTGACCAGTGGTAAAGGGGTTGGAAGGTTTGGAGGGGGTAGAGGTGTTTGACCAGTGGTAAAGGGGTTGGAGGGGTTGGAGGGGGTAGAGGTATTTGACCAGTGGTAAAGGGGTTGGAGGGGGTAGAGGTATTTGACCAGTGGTAAAGGGGTTGGAAGGGGGAGAGGTATTTGACCAGTGGTAAAGGGGTTGGAGGGGGTAGAGGTGTTTGACCAGTGGTAAAGGGGTTGGAGGGGGTATAGGTATTTGACCAGTGGTAATGGGGTTGGAGGGGGTAGAGGTATTTGGCCAGTGGTAAAGGGGTTGGAAGGGGTAGAGGTATTTGACCAGTGGTAAAGGGGTTGGAGGGGGTAGAGATATTTGACCAGTGGTAAAGGTGCTGGAGGGGGTAGAGGTATTTGACCAGTGGTAAAGGGGTTGGAGGGGGTAGAGGTATTTGACCAGTGGTAAAGGGGTTGGAGGGGATAGAGGTGTTTGACCAGTGGTAAAGGGTTGGAGAGGTTGGAGGGGGTAGAGGTGTTTGACCACTGGTAAATGGGTTGGAGTGGTTGGAGGGGGTAGAGGTGTTTGACCAGTGGTAAAGGGGTTGGAAGGTTTGGAGGGGGTAGAGGTGTTTGACCAGTGGTAAAGGGGTTGGAGGGGTTGGAGGGGGTAGAGGTATTTGACCAGTGGTAAAGGGGTTGGAGGGGGTAGAGGTATTTGACCAGTGGTAAAGGGGTTGGAAGGGGGAGAGGTATTTGACCAGTGGTAAAGGGGTTGGAGGGGGTAGAGGTGTTTGACCAGTGGTAAAGGGGTTGGAGGGGGTATAGGTATTTGACCAGTGGTAATGGGGTTGGAGGGGGTAGAGGTATTTGGCCAGTGGTAAAGGGGTTGGAAGGGGTAGAGGTATTTGACCAGTGGTAAAGGGGTTGGAGGGGGTAGAGGTGTTTGACCAGTGGTAAAGGGGTTGGAGGGGTTGGAGGGGGTAGAGGTATTTGACCAGTGGTAAAGAGGTTGGAGGGGGTAGGGGTATTTGACCAGTGGTAAAGGGGTTGGAGGGGGTCGAGGTATTTGACCAGTGGTAAAGGGGTTGGAGGGGGTAGAGGTATTTGACCAGTGGTAAAGGGGTTGGAGGGGGTAGAGGTGTTTGACCAGTGGTAAAGGGGTTGGAGGGGGTAGAGGTGTTTGACCAGTGGTAAAGGGGTTGGAGGGGGTAGAGGTGTTTGACCAGTGGTAAAGGGGTTGGATGGGGTAGAGGTGTTTGACCAGTGGTAAAGGGGTTGGAGGGGGTAGAGGTGTTTGACCAGTGGTAAAGGGGTTGGAGGGGGTAGAGGTGTTTGACCGGTGGTAAAGGGGTTGGAGGGGGTAGAGGTGTTTGACCAGTGGTAAAGGGGTTGGAGGGGGTAGAGGTGTTTGACCAGTGGTAAAGGGGTTGGAGGGGGTAGAGGTGTTTGACCAGTGGTAAAGGGGTTGGAGGGGTAGAGGTATTTGACCAGTGGTAAAGGGGTTGGAGGGGGTAGAGGTGTTGACCAGTGGTAAAAGGGTTGGAGGGGGTAGAGGTGTTTTACCAGTGGTAAAGGGGTTGGAGGGGGTAGAGGTGTTTGACCAGTGGTAAAGGGGTTGGAGGGGGTAGAGGTATTTGACCAGTGGTAAAGGGGTTGGAGGGGGGTAGAGGTATTTGACCAGTGGTAAAGGGGTTGGAGGGGGTAGAGGTGTTTGACCAGTGGTAAAGGGGTTGGAGGGGTTGGAGGGGGTAGAGGTGTTTGACCAGTGGTAAAGGGGTTGGAGGGGTTGGAGGGGGTAGAGGTGTTTGACCAGTGGTAAAGGGGTTGGAGGGGTTGGAGGGGGTAGAGGTGTTTGACCAGTGGTAAAGGGGTTGGAGGGGTTGGAGGGGGTAGAGGTGTTTGACCAGTGGTAAAGGGGTTGGAGGGGGTGGAGGGGGTAGAGGTAGTTGACCAGTGGTAAAGGGGTTGGAGTGGGTAGTGGTGTTTGACCAGTGGTAAAGGTGTTGGAGGGAGTAGAGGGGGTAGAGGTATTTGACCAGTGGTAAAGGGGTTGGAGGGGGTAGAGGTATTTGACCAGTGGTAAAGGGGTTGGAGGGGGTAGAGGTATTTGACCAGTGGTAAAGGGGTTGGAGGGGGTAGAGGTGTTTGACCAGTGGTAAAGGGGTTGGAGAGGATGGAGGGGTAGAGGTGTTTGACCAGTGGTAAAGGGGTTGGAGGGGTTGGAGGGGGTAGAGGAATTTGACCAGTGGCAAAGGGGTTGGAGGGGGTAGAGGTGTTTGACCAGTTGTAAAGGTGTTGGAGGGGTAGATGTGTTTGACCAGTGGTAAAGGGGCTGGAGGGGGTAGAGGTGTTTGACCAGTGGTAAAGGGGATGGAGGGGGTAGAGGTATTTGACCAGTGGTAAAGGGGTTGGAAGGGGTAGTGGTGTTTGACCAGTGGTAAAGGGGTTGGAGGGTGTAGAGGTGTTTGACCATTGGTAAAGGGGTTGGAGAGGTTGGAGGGGGTAGATGTATTTGACCAGTGGTAAAGGGGTTGGAGGGTGTAGAGTTATTTGACCAGTGGTAAAGGGGTTGGAGGGGGTAGAGATATTTGACCAGTGGTAAAGGGGCTGGAGGGGGTAGAGGTATTTGACCAGTGGTAAAGGGGTTGGAGGGGGTAGAGGTATTTGACCAGTGGTAAAGGGGTTGGAGGGGATAGAGGTGTTTGACCAGTGGTAAAGGGGTTGGAGAGGTTGGAGGGGTAGAGGTGTTTGACCACTGGTAAATGGGTTGGAGTGGTTGGAGGGGGTAGAGGTGTTTGACCAGTGGTAAAGGGGTTGGAGGGTTTGGAGGGGGTAGAGGTGTTTGACCAGTGGTAAAGGGGTTGGAGGGGGTAGATGTGTTTGACCAGTGGTAAAGGGGTTGAAGGGTGTAGAGGTGTTTGACCAGTGGTAAATGGGTTGGAGGGGGTAGAGATATTTGACCAGTGGTAAAGGGATTGGAGGGGTAGAGGTGTTTGACCAGTGGTAAAGGGGTTGGAGGGGGTAGAGGTGTTTGACCAGTGGTAAAGGGGCTGGAGGGGGTAGAGGTGTTTGACCAGTGGTAAAGGGGTTGGAGGGGTAGAGGTGTTTGACCAGTGGTAAAGGGGCTGGAGGGGGTAGAGGTATTTGACCAGTGGTAAAGGGGTTGGAGGGGGTAGAGGTATTTGACCAGTAGTAAAGGGGTTGGAGGGGGTAGAGGTATTTGACCAGTGGTAAAGGAGTTGGAAGGGGTAGAGGTATTTGACCAGTGGTAAAGGGGTTGGAGGGTGTAGAGGTGTTTGACCATTGGTAAAGGGGTTGGAGAGGTTGGAGGGGGTAAATGTATTTGACCAGTCGTAAAGGGGTTGGAGGGTGTAGAGGTATTTGACCAGTGGTAAAGGGGTTGGAAGGGGTAGTGGTGTTTGACCAGTGGTAAAGGGGTTGGAGGGGGTAGAGGTATTTGACCAGTGGTAAAGGGGTTGGAGTGGGTAGAGGTGTTTGACCATTGGTAAAGGGGTTGGAGGGGGTAGAGGTATTTGACCAGTGGTAAAGGGGTTGGAGTGGGTAGAGGTATTTGACCAGTGGTAAAGGGGTTGGAGGGTGTAGAGGTGTTTGACCATTGGTAAAGGGGTTGGAGAGGTTGGAGGGGGTAAATGTATTTGACCAGTCGTAAAGGGGTTGGAGGGTGTAGAGGTATTTGACCAGTGGTAAAGGGGTTGGAAGGGGTGGTAGGGGTTGGAGGTAGAGGTTTTGACCAGTGGTAAAGGGGTTGGAGGGGGTAGAGGTGACCAGTGGTAAAGGGGTTGGAGTGGGTAGAGGTGTTTGACCAGTGGTAAAGGGGTTGGAGTGGGTAGAGGTGTTTGACCATTGGTAAAGGGGTTGGAGAGGTTGGAGGGGGTAAAGGTATTTGACCAGTGGTAAAGGGGTTGGAGGGGGTAGAGGTATTTGACCAGTGGTAAAGGGGTTGGAGGGGGTAGAGGTATTTGACCAGTGGTAAAGGGGTTGGAGGGGTAGAGGTGTTTGACCATTGGTAAAGGGGTTGGAGAGGTTGGAGGGGGTAAATGTATTTGACCAGTGGTAAAGGGGTTGGAGGGTGTAGAGGTATTTGACCAGTGGTAAAGGGGTTGGAGGGGGTAGAGGTATTTGACCATTGGTAAAGGGGTTGGAGGGTGTAGAGGTATTTGACCAGTGGTAAAGGGGTTGGAGGGGGTAGAGGTATTTGACCAGTGGTAAAGGGGTTGGAGGGGGTAGAGGTATTTGACCATTGGTAAAGGGGTTGGAGGGGGTAGAGGTGTTTGACCAGTGGTAAAGGGGTTGGAGGGGGTAGAGGTGTTTGACCAGTGGTAAAGGGGTTGGAAGGGGTAGAGGTGTTTGACCAGTGGTAAAGGGGTTGGAAGGGGTAGAGGTGTTTGACCAGTGGTAAAGGGGTTGGAAGGGGTAGAGGTGTTTGACCAGTGGTAAAGGGGTTGGAAGGGGTAGAGGTATTTGACCAGTGGTAAAGGGGTTGGAGGGGGTAGATGTGTTTGACCAGTGGTAAAGGGGTTGGAGGGTGTAGAGGTGTTTGACCAGTGGTAAATGGGTTGGAGGGGGTAGAGATATTTGACCAGTGGTAAAGGGATTGGAGGGGGTAGAGGTGTTTGACCAGTGGTAAAGGGGTTGGATGGGGTAGAGGTGTTTGACCAGTGGTAAAGGGGCTGGAGGGGGTAGAGGTGTTTGACCAGTGGTAAAGGGGTTGGAGGGGTAGAGGTGTTTGACCAGTGGTAAAGGGGCTGGAGGGGTAGAGGTATTTGACCAGTGGTAAAGGGGTTGGAGGGGGTAGAGGTATTTGACCAGTAGTAAAGGGGTTGGAGGGGGTAGAGGTATTTGACCAGTGGTAAAGGAGTTGGAAGGGGTAGAGGTATTTGACCAGTGGTAAAGGGGTTGGAGGGGGTAGAGGTGTTTGACCAGTGGTAAAGGGGTTGGAGGGGGTAGAGGTGTTTGACCAGTGGTAAAGGGGTTGGAGGGGGTAGAGGTGTTTGACCAGTGGTAAAGGGGTTGGAGGGGTAGAGGTATTTGACCAGTGGTAAAGGGGTTGGAGGGGTAGAGGTATTTGACCAGTGGTAAAGGGGTTGGAGGGGGTAGTGGTATTTGACCAGTGGTAAAGGGGTTGGAGGGGGTAGAGGTATTTGACCAGTGGTAAAGGGGTTGGAAGGGGTAGAGGTGTTTGACCAGTGGTAAAGGGGTTGGAGGGGGTAGAGGTATTTGACCAGTGGTAAAGGGGTTGGAGGGGGTAGAGGTATTTGACCAGTGGTAAAGGGATTGGAGGGGGTAGAAGTGTTTGACCAGTGGTAAAGGGGTTGGAGGGGTTGGAGGGGGTAGAGGTATTTGACCAGTGGTAAAGAGGTTGGAGGGGGTAGAGGTATTTGACCAGTGGTAAAGGGGTTGGAGGGGGTAGGGGTATTTGACCAATGGTAAAGGGGTTGGAGGGGGGTAGAATTATTTGACCAGTGGTAAAGGGGTTGGAGGGGGTAGAGGTATTTGACCAGTGGTAAATGGGTTGGAAGGGGTAGAGGTATTTGACCAGTGGTAAAGGGGTTGGAGGGGGTAGAGGTGTTGACCAGTGGTAAAAGGGTTGGAGGGGGTAGAGGTGTTTTACCAGTGGTAAAGGGGTTGGAGGGGGTAGAGGTGTTTGACCAGTGGTAAAGGGGTTGGAGGGGGTAGAGGTGTTTGACCAGTGGTAAAGGGGTTGGAGGGGGTAGAGGTATTTGACCAGTGGTAAAGGGGTTGGAGGGGTAGAGGTATTTGACCAGTGGTAAAGGGGTTGGAGGGGGTAGAGGTGTTTGACCAGTGGTAAAGGGGTTGGAGGGGTTGGAGGGGGTAGAGGTGTTTGACCAGTGGTAAAGGGGTTGGAGGGGTTGGAGGGGGGTAGAGGTGTTTGACCAGTGGTAAAGGGGTTGGAGGGGTTGGAGGGGGTAGAGGTGTTTGACCAGTGGTAAAGGGGTTGGAGGGGTTGGAGGGGGTAGAGGTGTTTGACCAGTGGTAAAGGGGTTGGAGGGGGTGGAGGGGGTAGAGGTAGTTGACCAGTGGTAAAGGGGTTGGAGTGGGTAGTGGTGTTTGACCAGTGGTAAAGGTGTTGGAGGGGGTAGAGGTGTTTGACCAGTGGTAAAGGGGTTGGAGGGGGTAGAGGTGTTTGACCAGTGGTAAAGGGGTTGGAGGGGTAGAGGTATTTGACCAGTGGTAAAGAGGTTGGAGGGGGTAGAGGTGTTTGACCAGTGGTAAAGGGGTTGGAGGGGGAGGGCGTAGAGGTGTTTGACCAGTGGTAAAGGGGTTGGAGGGTGGAGGGGGTAGAGGTGTTTGACCAGTGGTAAATGGGTTGGAGGGTTGGAGGGGGTAGAGGTGTTTGACCAGTGGTAAAGGGGTTGGAGGGGTTGGAGGGGGTAGAGGTGTTTGACCAGTGGTAAAGGGGTTGGAGGGGTTGGAGGGGGTAGAGGAATTTGACCAGTGGCAAAGGGGTTGGAGGGGGTAGAGGTGTTTGACCAGTTGTAAAGGTGTTGGAGGGGGTAGATGTGTTTGACCAGTGGTAAAGGGGCTGGAGGGGGTAGAGGTGTTTGACCAGTGGTAAAGGGGATGGAGGGGGTAGAGGTATTTGACCAGTGGTAAAGGGGTTGGAAGGGGTAGTGGTGTTTGACCAGTGGTAAAGGGGTTGGAGGGTGTAGAGGTGTTTGACCATTGGTAAAGGGGTTGGAGAGGTTGGAGGGGGTAGATGTATTTGACCAGTGGTAAAGGGGTTGGAGGGTGTAGAGTTATTTGACCAGTGGTAAAGGGGTTGGAGGGGGTAGAGATATTTGACCAGTGGTAAAGGTGCTGGAGGGGGTAGAGGTATTTGACCAGTGGTAAAGGGGTTGGAGGGGGTAGAGGTATTTGACCAGTGGTAAAGGGGTTGGAGGGGATAGAGGTGTTTGACCAGTGGTAAAGGGTTGGAGAGGTTGGAGGGGGTAGAGGTGTTTGACCACTGGTAAATGGGTTGGAGTGGTTGGAGGGGGTAGAGGTGTTTGACCAGTGGTAAAGGGGTTGGAAGGTTTGGAGGGGTAGAGGTGTTTGACCAGTGGTAAAGGGGTTGGAGGGGTTGGAGGGGTAGAGGTATTTGACCAGTGGTAAAGGGGTTGGAGGGGGTAGAGGTATTTGACCAGTGGTAAAGGGGTTGGAAGGGGGAGAGGTATTTGACCAGTGGTAAAGGGGTTGGAGGGGTAGAGGTGTTTGACCAGTGGTAAAGGGGTTGGAGGGGGTAGAGGTATTTGACCAGTGGTAATGGGGTTGGAGGGGTAGAGGTATTTGGCCAGTGGTAAAGGGGTTGGAAGGGGTAGAGGTATTTGACCAGTGGTAAAGGGGTTGGAGGGGGTAGAGGTGTTTGACCAGTGGTAAAGGGGTTGGAGGGGTAGGGGGTAGGTATTTGACCAGTGGTAAAGAGGTTGGAGGGGGTAGAGGTATTTGACCAGTGGTAAAGGGGTTGGAGGGGGTAGAGGTATTTGACCAGTGGTAAAGGGGTTGGAGGGGGTAGAGGTATTTGACCAGTGGTAAAGGGGTTGGAGGGGGTAGAGGTGTTTGACCAGTGGTAAAGGGGTTGGAGGGGGAGGGGGTAGAGGTGTTTGACCAGTGGTAAAGGGGTTGGAGGGGGGTAGAGGTGTTTGACCAGTGGTAAAGGGGTTGGAGGGGGTAGAGGTGTTTGACCAGTGGTAAAGGGGTTGGAGGGGGTAGAGGTGTTTGACCAGTGGTAAAGGGGTTGGAGGGGGTAGAGGTGTTTGACCAGTGGTAAAGGGGTTGGAGGGGGTAGAGGTGTTTGACCAGTGGTAAAGGGGTTGGAGGGGGTAGAGGTGTTTGACCAGTGGTAAAGGGGTTGGAGGGGGTAGAGGTGTTTGACCAGTGGTAAAGGGGTTGGAGGGGTAGAGGTATTTGACCAGTGGTAAAGGGGTTGGAGGGGGTAGAGGTGTTTGACCAGTGGTAAAAGGGTTGGAGGGGGTAGAGGTGTTTGACCAGTGGTAAAGGGGTTGGAGGGGGGTAGAGGTGTTTGACCAGTGGTAAAGGGTTGGAGGGGGAGGGGGTAGAGGTGTTTGACCAGTGGTAAAGGGGTTGGAGGGGTAGAGGTGTTTGACCAGTGGTAAAGGGGGGTTGGAGGGGGTAGAGGTATTTGACCAGTGGTAAAGGGGTTGGAGGGGGTAGAGGTGTTTGACCAGTGGTAAAGGGGTTGGAGGGGGTAGAGAGTGTTTGACCAGTGGTAAAGGGGTTGGAGGGGTTGGAGGGGATGGAGGGGGTAGAGGTGTTTGACCAGTGGTAAAGGGGTTGGAGGGGTTGGAGGGGTAGAGGTGTTTGACCAGTGGTAAAGGGGTTGGAGGGGTTGGAGGGGTGTTTGACCAGTGGTAAAGGGGTTGGAGGGTTGAGGGGGTAGAGGTATTTGACCAGTGGTAAAGGGGTTGGAGGGGTAGAGTTATTTGACCAGTGGTAAAGGTGTTGGAGGGAGTAGAGGGGGTAGAGGTATTTGACCAGTGGTAAAGGGGTTGGAGGGGGTAGAGGTATTTGACCAGTGGTAAAGGGGTTGGAGGGGGTAGAGGTATTTGACCAGTGGTAAAGGGGTTGGAGGGGGTAGAGGTGTTTGACCAGTGGTAAAGGGGTTGGAGAGGATGGAGGGGGTAGAGGTGTTTGACCAGTGGTAAAGGGGTTGGAGGGGTTGGAGGGGGTAGAGGTGTTTGACCAGTGGTAAAGGGGTTGGAGGGGGGGGGTAGAGGTGTTTGACCAGTGGTAAAGGTGTTGGAGGGGTTGGAGGTGTTTGACCAGTGGTAAAGGGGCTGGAGGGGGTAGAGGTGTTTGACCAGTGGTAAAGGGGATGGAGGGGGTAGAGGTATTTGACCAGTGGTAAAGGGGTTGGAAGGGGTAGTGGTGTTTGACCAGTGGTAAAGGGGTTGGAGGGTGTAGAGGTGTTTGACCATTGGTAAAGGGGTTGGAGAGGTTGGAGGGGTAGATGTATTTGACCAGTGGTAAAGGGGTTGGAGGGGTAGAGTTATTTGACCAGTGGTAAAGGGGTTGGAGGGGGAGAGATATTTGACCAGTGGTAAAGGGTTGGAGGGGGTAGAGGTATTTGACCAGTGGTAAAGGGGTTGGAGGGGGTAGAGGTATTTGACCAGTGGTAAAGGGGTTGGAGGGGGTAGAGGTATTTGACCAGTGGTAAAGGGGTTGGAGGGGGTAGAGGTGTTTGACCAGTGGTAAAGGGGTTGGAGGAGGTAGAGGTGTTTGACCAGTGGTAAAGGGGTTGGAGGGGGTAGAGGTGTTTGACCAGTGGTAAAGGGGTTGGATGGGGTAGAGGTGTTTGACCAGTGGTAAAGGGGTTGGAGGGGGTAGAGGTGTTTGACCAGTGGTAAAGGGGTTGGAGGGGTAGAGGTGTTTGACCGGTGGTAAAGGGGTTGGAGGGGGTAGAGGTGTTTGACCAGTGGTAAAGGGGTTGGAGGGGGTAGAGGTGTTTGACCAGTGGTAAAGGGGTTGGAGGGGTAGAGGTGTTTGACCAGTGGTAAAGGGGTTGGAGGGGTAGAGGTATTTGACCAGTGGTAAAGGGGTTGGAGGGGGTAGAGGTGTTGACCAGTGGTAAAAGGGTTGGAGGGGGTAGAGGTGTTTTACCAGTGGTAAAGGGGTTGGAGGGGGTAGAGGTGTTTGACCAGTGGTAAAGGGGTTGGAGGGGGTAGAGGTGTTTGACCAGTGGTAAAGGGGTTGGAGGGGGTAGAGGTATTTGACCAGTGGTAAAGGGGTTGGAGGGGGTAGAGGTATTTGACCAGTGGTAAAGGGGTTGGAGGGGGTAGAGGTGTTTGACCAGTGGTAAAGGGGTTGGAGGGGTTGGAGGGGGTAGAGGTGTTTGACCAGTGGTAAAGGGGTTGGAGGGGTTGGAGGGGGTAGAGGTGTTTGACCAGTGGTAAAGGGGTTGGAGGGGTTGGAGGGGTAGAGGTGTTTGACCAGTGGTAAAGGGGTTGGAGGGGTGGGGGTAGAGGTGTTTGACCAGTGGTAAAGGGGTTGGAGGGGGTGGAGGGGTAGAGGTAGTTGACCAGTGGTAAAGGGGTTGGAGTGGGTAGTGGTGTTTGACCAGTGGTAAAGGTGTTGAGAGGGTAGAGGGGGTAGAGGTATTTGACCAGTGGTAAAGGGGTTGGAGGGGGTAGAGGTATTTGACCAGTGGTAAAGGGGTTGGAGGGGGTAGAGGTATTTGACCAGTGGTAAAGGGGTTGGAGGGGGTAGAGGTGTTTGACCAGTGGTAAAGGGGTTGGAGAGGATGGAGGGGGTAGAGGTGTTTGACCAGTGGTAAAGGGGTTGGAGGGGTTGGAGGGGTAGAGGAATTTGACCAGTGGCAAAGGGGTTGGAGGGGGTAGAGGTGTTTGACCAGTTGTAAAGGTGTTGGAGGGGGTAGATGTGTTTGACCAGTGGTAAAGGGGCTGGAGGGGTAGAGGTGTTTGACCAGTGGTAAAGGGGATGGAGGGGGTAGGATGGGGGTAGAGGTATTTGACCAGTGGTAAAGGGGTTGGAAGGGGTAGTGGTGTTTGACCAGTGGTAAAGGGGTTGGAGGGTGTAGAGGTGTTTGACCAGTGGTAAAGGGGTTGGAGAGGTTGGAGGGGTAGATGTATTTGACCAGTGGTAAAGGGGTTGGAGGGTGTAGAGTTATTTGACCAGTGGTAAAGGGGTTGGAGGGGTAGAGATATTTGACCAGTGGTAAAGGGGCTGGAGGGGGTAGAGGTATTTGACCAGTGGTAAAGGGGTTGGAGGGGGTAGAGGTATTTGACCAGTGGTAAAGGGGTTGGAGGGGGTAGAGGTATTTGACCAGTGGTAAAGGGGTTGGAGGGGGTAGAGGTGTTTGACCAGTGGTAAAGGGGTTGGAGGAGGTAGAGGTGTTTGACCAGTGGTAAAGGGGTTGGAGGGGGTAGAGGTGTTTGACCAGTGGTAAAGGGGTTGGATGGGGTAGAGGTGTTTGACCAGTGGTAAAGGGGTTGGAGGGGGTAGAGGTGTTTGACCAGTGGTAAAGGGGTTGGAGGGGGTAGAGGTGTTTGACCGGTGGTAAAGGGGTTGGAGGGGGTAGAGGTGTTTGACCAGTGGTAAAGGGGTTGGAGGGGGTAGAGGTGTTTGACCAGTGGTAAAGGGGTTGGAGGGGGTAGAGGTGTTTGACCAGTGGTAAAGGGGTTGGAGGGGTAGAGGTATTTGACCAGTGGTAAAGGGGTTGGAGGGGGTAGAGGTGTTGACCAGTGGTAAAAGGGTTGGAGGGGGTAGAGGTGTTTTACCAGTGGTAAAGGGGTTGGAGGGGGTAGAGGTGTTTGACCAGTGGTAAAGGGGTTGGAGGGGGTAGAGGTGTTTGACCAGTGGTAAAGGGGTTGGAGGGGTAGAGGTATTTGACCAGTGGTAAAGGGGTTGGAGGGGGTAGAGGTATTTGACCAGTGGTAAAGGGGTTGGAGGGGGTAGAGGTGTTTGACCAGTGGTAAAGGGGTTGGAGGGGTTGGAGGGGGTAGAGGTGTTTGACCAGTGGTAAAGGGGTTGGAGGGGTTGGAGGGGGTAGAGGTGTTTGACCAGTGGTAAAGGGGTTGGAGGGGTTGGAGGGGGTAGAGGTGTTTGACCAGTGGTAAAGGGGTTGGAGGGGTTGGAGGGGGTAGAGGTGTTTGACCAGTGGTAAAGGGGTTGGAGGGGGAGGGGGTAGAGGTAGTTGACCAGTGGTAAAGGGGTTGGAGTGGGTAGTGGTGTTTGACCAGTGGTAAAGGTGTTGGAGGGAGTAGAGGGGGTAGAGGTATTTGACCAGTGGTAAAGGGGTTGGAGGGGGTAGAGGTATTTGACCAGTGGTAAAGGGGTTGGAGGGGGTAGAGGTATTTGACCAGTGGTAAAGGGGTTGGAGGGGGTAGAGGTGTTTGACCAGTGGTAAAGGGGTTGGAGAGGATGGAGGGGGTAGAGGTGTTTGACCAGTGGTAAAGGGGTTGGAGGGGTTGGAGGGGGTAGAGGAATTTGACCAGTGGCAAAGGGGTTGGAGGGGGTAGAGGTGTTTGACCAGTTGTAAAGGTGTTGGAGGGGTAGATGTGTTTGACCAGTGGTAAAGGGGCTGGAGGGGGTAGAGGTGTTTGACCAGTGGTAAAGGGGATGGAGGGGGTAGAGGTATTTGACCAGTGGTAAAGGGGTTGGAAGGGGTAGTGGTGTTTGACCAGTGGTAAAGGGGTTGGAGGGTGTAGAGGTGTTTGACCATTGGTAAAGGGGTTGGAGAGGTTGGAGGGGGTAGATGTATTTGACCAGTGGTAAAGGGGTTGGAGGGTGTAGAGTTATTTGACCAGTGGTAAAGGGGTTGGAGGGGGTAGAGATATTTGACCAGTGGTAAAGGGGCTGGAGGGGGTAGAGGTATTTGACCAGTGGTAAAGGGGTTGGAGGGGGTAGAGGTATTTGACCAGTGGTAAAGGGGTTGGAGGGGATAGAGGTGTTTGACCAGTGGTAAAGGGGTTGGAGAGGTTGGAGGGGGTAGAGGTGTTTGACCACTGGTAAATGGGTTGGAGTGGTTGGAGGGGGTAGAGGTGTTTGACCAGTGGTAAAGGGGTTGGAGGGTTTGGAGGGGGTAGAGGTGTTTGACCAGTGGTAAAGGGGTTGGAGGGGATGGAGGGGGTAGAGGAATTTGACCAGTGGCAAAGGGGTTGGAGGGGGTAGAGGTGTTTGACCAGTTGTAAAGGTGTTGGAGGGGGTAGATGTGTTTGACCAGTGGTAAAGGGGCTGGAGGGGGTAGAGGTGTTTGACCAGTGGTAAAGGGGATGGAGGGGGTAGAGGTATTTGACCAGTGGTAAAGGGGTTGGAAGGGGTAGTGGTGTTTGACCAGTGGTAAAGGGGTTGGAGGGTGTAGAGGTGTTTGACCATTGGTAAAGGGGTTGGAGAGGTTGGAGGGGTAGATGTATTTGACCAGTGGTAAAGGGGTTGGAGGGGTAGAGTTATTTGACCAGTGGTAAAGGGGTTGGAGGGGGTAGAGATATTTGACCAGTGGTAAAGGGGTTGGAGGGGGTAGAGGTTTTGACCAGTGGTAAAGGGGTTGGAGGGGGTAGAGGTATTTGACCAGTGGTAAAGGGGTTGGAGGGGGTAGAGGTATTTGACCAGTGGTAAAGGGGTTGGAAGGGGTAGAGGTATTTGACCAGTGGTAAAGGGGTTGGAGGGGGTAGAGGTGTTTGACCAGTGGTAATGGGGTTGGAGGGGTAGAGGTATTTGACCAGTGGTAAAGGGGTTGGAGGGGTAGAGGTATTTGACCAGTGGTAAAGGGGTTGGAGGGGGTAGAGGTGTTTGACCAGTGGTAAAGGGGTTGGAGGGGGAGGGGGTAGAGGTGTTTGACCAGTGGTAAAGAGGTTGGAGGGGTAGGGGTATTTGACCAGTGGTAAAGGGGTTGGAGGGGTCGAGAGGTGTTTGACCAGTGGTAAAGGGGTTGGAGGGGTAGAGGTGTTTGACCAGTGGTAAAGGGGTTGGAGGGGGTAGAGGTGTTTGACCAGTGGTAAAGGGGTTGGAGGGGGTAGAGGTGTTTGACCAGTGGTAAAGGGGTTGGAGGGGGTAGAGGTGTTTGACCAGTGGTAAAGGGGTTGGAGGGGGTAGAGGTGTTTGACCAGTGGTAAAGGGGTTGGAGGGGTAGAGGTGTTTGACCAGTGGTAAAGGGGTTGGAGGGGTAGAGGTGTTTGACCAGTGGTAAAGGGGTTGGAGGGGTAGAGGTGTTTGACCAGTGGTAAAGGGGTTGGAGGGGGTAGAGGTGTTTGACCAGTGGTAAAGGGGTTGGAGGGGGTAGAGGTGTTTGACCAGTGGTAAAGGGGTTGGAGGGGTAGAGGTGTTTGACCAGTGGTAAAGGGGTTGGAGGGGGTAGAGGTAGATTTTTGACCAGTGGTAAAGGGGTTGGAGGGGGTAGAGGTGTTTGACCAGTGGTAAAGGGGTTGGAGGGGGTAGAGGTGTTTGACCAGTGGTAAAGGGGTTGGAGGGGGTAGAGGTGTTTGACCAGTGGTAAAGGGGTTGGAGAGGTTGGAGGGGGTAGATGTATTTGACCAGTGGTAAAGGGGTTGGAGGGGGTAGAGGTATTTGACCAGTGGTAAAGGGGTTGGAGGGGTAGAGGTGTTTGACCAGTGGTAAAGGGGTTGGAGGGGTAGAGGTGTTTGACCAGTGGTAAAGGGGTTGGAGGGGAGGGGGTAGAGGTATTTGACCAGTGGAAAGGGGTTGGAGGGGGTAGAGGTATTTGACCAGTGGAAAGGGGTTTGACCAGTGGTAAAGGGGGTAGAGGTGTTTGACCAGTGGTAAAGGGGTTGGAAGGGGGTAGATGTATTTGACCAGTGGTAAAGGGGTTGGAGGGGGTAGAGGTATTTGACCAGTGGTAATGGGGTTGGAGGGGGTAGAGGTATTTGACCAGTGGTAAAGGGGTTGGAGGGGGTAGAGGTTTTGACCAGTGGTAAAGGGGTTGGAGGGGGGTAGAGGTGTTTGACCAGTGGTAAAGGGGTTGGAGGGGGTAGAGGTGTTTGACCAGTGGTAAAGGGGTTGGAGGGGTTGGAGGGGGTAGAGGTATTTGACCAGTGGTAAAGGGGTTGGAGGGGGTAGAGGTGTTTGACCAGTGGTAAAGGGGTTGGAGGGGTAGAGGTGTTTGACCAGTGGTAAAGGGGTTGGAGGGGGTAGAGGTGTTTGACCAGTGGTAAAGGGGTTGGAGGGGGTAGAGGTATTTGACCAGTGGTAAAGGGGTTGGAGGGGGTAGAGGTGTTTGACCAGTGGTAAAGGGGTTGGAGGGGTTGGTAAAGGGGTTGGAGGGGGGGTAGAGGTATTTGACCAGTGGTAAAGGGGTTGGAGGGGGTAGAGGTGTTTGACCAGTGGTAAAGGGGTTGGAGGGGGTAGAGGTGTTTGACCAGTGGTAAAGGGGTTGGAGGGGTAGAGGTATTTGACCAGTGGTAAAGGGGTTGGAGGGGGTAGAGGTATTTGACCAGTGGTAAAGGGGTTGGAGGGGGTAGAGGTATTTGACCAGTGGTAAAGGGGTTGGAGGGGGTAGAGGTATTTGACCAGTGGTAAAGGGGTTGGAGGGGGTAGAGGTATTTGACCAGTGGTAAAGGGGTTGGAGGGGGTAGAGGTATTTGACCAGTGGTAAAGGGGTTGGAGGGGGTAGAGGTATTTGACCAGTGGTAAAGGGGTTGGAGGGGTAGAGGTGTTTGACCAGTGGTAAAGGGGTTGGAGGGGTAGAGGTGTTTGACCAGTGGTAAAGGGGTTGGAGGGGGTAGAGGTGTTTGACCAGTGGTAAAGGGGTTGGAGGGGGTAGAGGTGTTTGACCAGTGGTAAAGGGGTTGGAGGGGGTAGATTGGAGGGGGTGTTTGACCAGTGGTAAAGGGGTTGGAGGGGTAGAGGTGTTTGACCAGTGGTAAAGGGGTTGGAGGGGGTAGAGGTGTTTGACCAGTGGTAAAGGGGTTGGAGGGGGTAGAGGTGTTTGACCAGTGGTAAAGGGGTTGGAGGGGTAGAGGTGTTTGACCAGTGGTAAAGGGGTTGGAGGGGGTAGAGGTATTTGACCAGTGGTAAAGGGGTTGGAGGGGGTAGATGTATTTGACCAGTGGAAAGGGGTTGGAGGGGGTAGAGGTATTTGACCAGTGGAAAGGGGTTGGAGGGGGTAGAGGTATTTGACCAGTGGTAAAGGTGTTTGACCAGTGGTAAAGGGGTTGGTGGGGGTAGAGGTGTTTGACCAGTGGTAAAGGGGTTGGAGGGGGTAGAGGTGTTTGACCAGTGGTAAAGGGGTTGGAGGGGGTAGAGGTGTTTGACCAGTGGTAATGGGGTTGGAGGGGGTAGAGGTATTTGACCAGTGGTAAAGGGGTTGGAGGGGGTAGAGGTATTTGACCAGTGGTAAAGGGGTTGGAGGGGGTAGAGGTATTTGACCAGTGGTAAAGGGGTTGGAGGGGGTAGAGATGTTTGACCAGTGGTAAAGGGGTTGGAGGGGGTAGAGGTGTTTGACCAGTGGTAAAGGGGTTGGAGGGGTAGAGGTGTTTGACCAGTGGTAAAGGGGTTGGAGGGGTAGAGGTGTTTGACCAGTGGTAAAGGGGTTGGAGGGGGTAGAGGTGTTTGACCAGTGGTAAAGGGGTTGGAGGGGTAGAGGTGTTTGACCAGTGGTAAAGGGGTTGGAGAGGTTGAGGGGGTAGATGTTTTGACCAGTGGTAAAGGGGATGGAGGGGGGCAGAGGTATTTGACCAGTGGTAAAGGGGTTGGAAGGGGTAGTGGTGTTTGACCATTGGTAAAGGGGTTGGAGAGGTTGGAGGGGGTAGATGTATTTGACCAGTGGTAAAGGGGTTGGAGGGGGTAGAGGTATTTGACCAGTGGAAAGGGGTTGGAGGGGGTAGAGGTATTTGACCAGTGGTAAAGGGGTTGGAAGGGGGTAGATGTATTTGACCAGTGGAAAGGGGTTGGAGGGGGTAGAGGTATTTGACCAGTGGAAAGGGGTTGGAGGGGGTAGAGGTATTTGACCAGTGGTAAAGGTGTTTGACCAGTGGTAAAGGGGTTGGTGGGGGTAGAGGTGTTTGACCAGTGGTAAAAGGGTTGGAGGTGGTAGAGGTGTTTGACCAGTGGTAAAGGGGTTGGAGGGGGTATAGGTATTTGACCAGTGGTAATGGGGTTGGAGGGGGTAGAGGTATTTGACCAGTGGTAAAGGGGTTGGAGGGGGTAGAGGTATTTGACCAGTGGTAAAGGGGTTGGAGGGGGTAGAGGTATTTGACCAGTGGTAAAGGGGTTGGAGGGGGTAGAGATGTTTGACCAGTGGTAAAGGGGTTGGAGGGGTTGGAGGGGGTAGAGGTATTTGACCAGTGGTAAAGGGGTTGGTGGGGGTAGAGGTGTTTGACCAGTGGTAAAGGGGTTGGTGGGAGTAGAGGTGTTTGACCAGTGGTAAAGGGGTTGGAGGGGGTAGAGGTATTTGACCAGTGGTAAAGGGGTTGGAGGGGGTAGAGGTGTTTGACCAGTGGTAAAGGGGTTGGTGGGGGTAGAGGTATTTGACCAGTGGTAAAGAGGTTGGAGGGGGTAGGGGTATTTGACCAGTGGTAAAGGGGTTGGAGGGGGTCGGGGTATTTGACCAGTGGTAAAGGGGTTGGAGGGGGTAGAGGTATTTGACCAGTGGTAAAGGGGTTGGAGGGGGTAGAGGTATTTGACCAGGGGTAAAGGGGTTGGAAGGGGTAGAGGTATTTGACCAGTGGTAAAGGGGTTGGAGGGGGTAGAGGTGTTTGACCAGTGGTAAAGGGGTTGGAGGGGGTAGAGGTATTTGACCAGTGGTAAAGGGGTTGGAGGGGGTAGAGGTATTTGACCAGGGGTAAAGGGGTTGGAGGGGGTAGAGGTGTTTGACCAGTGGTAAAGGGGTTGGAGGGGGTAGAGGTGTTTGACCAGTGGTAAAGGGGTTGGAGGGGGTAGAGGTGTTTGACCAGTGGTAAAGGGGTTGGAGAGGTTGGAGGGGGTAGATGTATTTGACCAGTGGTAAAGGGGATGGAGGGGGTAGAGGTATTTGACCAGTGGTAAAGGGGTTGGAAGGGGTAGATGTGTTTGACCAGTGGTAAAGGGGTTGGAGGGTGTAGAGGTGTTTGCCCATTGGTAAAGGGGTTGGAAGGTGGGTAGATGTGTTTGACCAGTGGTAAAAGGGTTGAAGGTGGTAGAGGTGTTTGACCAGTGGTAAAAGGGTTGGAGGGGGTAGAGGTGTTTGACCATTGGTAAAGGGGTTGGAAGGGGGTAGAGGTGTTTGACCAGTGGTAAAAGGGTTGGAGGGGGTAGAGGTGTTTGACCAGTGGTAAAAGGGTTGGAGGGGTAGAGGTTTTGACCAGTGGTAAAGGGGTTGGAGGGGGTAGAGGTATTTGACCAGTGGTAAAGGGGTTGGAGGGGGTAGAGGTGTTTGACCAGTGGTAAAGGGGTTGGAGGGGTTGGAGGGGTAGAGGTATTTGACCAGTGGTAAAGGGGTTGGAGGGGGTAGAGGTGTTTGACCAGTGGTAAAGGGGTTGGAGGGGGTAGAGGTGTTTGACCAGTGGTAAAGGGGTTGGAGGGGTAGAGGTGTTTGACCAGTGGTAAAGGGGTTGGATGGGGTAGAGGTGTTTGACCAGTGGTAAAGGGGTTGGAGGGGGTAGAGGTGTTTGACCAGTGGTAAAGGGGTTGGAGGGGGTAGAGGTGTTTGACCAGTGGTAAAGGGGTTGGAGGGTCAGAGGTGTTTGACCAGTGGTAAAGGGGTTGGAGGGGGTAGAGGTGTTTGACCAGTGGTAAAGGGGTTGGAGGGGTAGAGGTGTTTGACCAGTGGTAAAGGGGTTGGAGGGGGTAGAGGTGTTTGACCAGTGGTAAAGGGGTTGGAGGGGTAGAGGTGTTTGACCAGTGGTAAAGGGGTTGGAGGGGTAGAGGTGTTTGACCAGTGGTAAAGGGGTTGGAGGGGGTAGAGGTGTTTGACCAGTGGTAAAGGGGTTGGAGGGGGTAGAGGTGTTTGACCAGTGGTAAAGGGGTTGGAGGGGGTAGAGGTGTTTGACCAGTGGTAAAGGGGTTGGAGGGGGTAGAGGTGTTTGACCAGTGGTAAAGGGGTTGGAGGGGGTAGAGGTGTTTGACCAGTGGTAAAGGGGTTGGAGGGTCAGAGGTGTTTGACCAGTGGTAAAGGGGTTGGAGGGGGTAGAGGTGTTTGACCAGTGGTAAAGGGGTTGGAGGGGGTAGAGGTGTTTGACCAGTGGTAAAGGGGTTGGAGGGGGTAGAGGTGTTTGACCAGTGGTAAAGGGGTTGGAGGGGGTAGAGGTGTTTGACCAGTGGTAAAGGGGTTGGAGGGTCAGAGGTATGTCAACTGTCGGTGGTGGGTGTAAATGTGGAAATTTGGAAGTGTAGAAATTCCATTCAGGCCCTATAGTTCTTCAGACTGCATTGGGAAAGGAAGAGAAGGGCCATGGTGAATGGGGGTCTTAACTTGATCATGTATTCATTCTGGACTCAGGGTATTGTGTGGGGTCTTAACTTGATCATGTATTCATTCTGGACTCAGGGTATTGTGTGGGGGTCTTAACTTGATCATGTATGCATTCTGGACTCAGGGTATTGTGTGGGGGTCTTAACTTGATCATGTATGCATTCTGGACTCAGGGTATTGTGTGGGGGTCTTAACTTGATCATGTATGCATTCTGGACTCAGGGTATTGTGTGGGTCTTAACTTGATCATGTATGCATTCTGGACTCAGGGTATTGTGTGGGGGTCTTAACTTGATCATGTATGCATTCTGGACTCAGGGTATTGTGTGGGGTCTTAACTTGATCATGTATGCATTCTGGACTCAGGGTATTGTGTGGGGGTCTTAACTTGATCATGTATGCATTCTGGACTCAGGGTATTGTGTGGGGGTCTTAACTTGATCATGTATGCATTCTGGACTCAGGGTATTGTGTGGGTCTTAACTTGATCATGTATGCATTCTGGACTCAGGGTATTGTGTGGGGGTCTTAACTTGATCATGTATTCATTCTGGACTCAGGGTATTGTGTGGGGGTCTTAACTTGATCATGTATGCATTCTGGACTCAGGGTATTGTGTGGGTCTTAACTTGATCATGTATGCATTCTGGACTCAGGGTATTGTGTGGGTCTTAACTTGATCATGTATGCATTCTGGACTCAGGGTATTGTGTGGGGGTCTTAACTTGATCATGTATGCATTCTGGACTCAGGGTATTGTGTGGGGGTCTTAACTTGATCATGTATGCATTCTGGACTCAGGGTATTGTGTGGGTCTTAACTTGATCATGTATGCATTCTGGACTCAGGGTATTGTGTGGGTCTTAACTTGATCATGTATGCATTCTGGACTCAGGGTATTGTGCGGGGTTCTTAACTTGATCATGTATGCATTCTGGACTCAGGGTATTGTGTGGGGGTCTTAACTTGATCATGTATGCATTCTGGACTCAGGGTATTGTGTGGGTCTTAACTTGATCATGTATGCATTCTGGACTCAGGGTATTGTGTGGGTCTTAACTTGATCATGTATGCATTCTGGACTCAGGGTATTGTGTGGGGGTCTTAACTTGATCATGTATGCATTCTGGACTCAGGGTATTGTGTGGGTCTTAACTTGATCATGTATGCATTCTGGACTCAGGGTATTGTGTGGGTCTTAACTTGATCATGTATGCATTCTGGACTCAGGGTATTGTGTGGGGGTCTTAACTTGATCATGTATGCATTCTGGACTCAGGGTATTGTGTGGGGGTCTTAACTTGATCATGTATGCATTCTGGACTCAGGGTATTGTGTGGGGGTCTTAACTTGATCATGTATGCATTCTGGACTCAGGGTATTGTGTGGGTCTTAACTTGATCATGTATGCATTCTGGACTCAGGGTATTGTGTGGGTCTTAACTTGATCATGTATGCATTCTGGACTCAGGGTATTGTGTGGGGGTCTTAACTTGATCATGTATTCATTCTGGACTCAGGGTATTGTGTGTGGGTCTTAACTTGATCATGTATGCATTCTGGACTCAGGGTATTGTGTGGGGTCTTAACTTGATCATGTATGCATTCTGGACTCAGGGTATTGTGTGGGTCTTAACTTGATCATGTATGCATTCTGGACTCAGGGTATTGTGTGGGTCTTAACTTGATCATGTATGCATTCTGGACTCAGGGTATTGTGTGGGGGTCTTAACTTGATCATGTATGCATTCTGGACTCAGGGTATTGTGTGGGGGTCTTAACTTGATCATGTATTCATTCTGGACTCAGGGTATTGTGTGTGGGTCTTAACTTGATCATGTATGCATTCTGGACTCAGGGTATTGTGTGGGGGTCTTAACTTGATCATGTATGCATTCTGGACTCAGGGTATTGTGTGGGTCTTAACTTGATCATGTATGCATTCTGGACTCAGGGTATTGTGTGGGTCTTAACTTGATCATGTATGCATTCTGGACTCAGGGTATTGTGTGGGTCTTAACTTGATCATGTATGCATTCTGGACTCAGGGTATTGTGTGGGTCTTAACTTGATCATGTATGCATTCTGGACTCAGGGTATTGTGTGGGGGTCTTAACTTGATCATGTATGCATTCTGGACTCAGGGTATTGTGTGGGTCTTAACTTGATCATGTATGCATTCTGGACTCAGGGTATTGTGTGGGGGTCTTAACTTGATCATGTATGCATTCTGGACTCAGGGTATTGTGTGGGGGTCTTAACTTGATCATGTATGCATTCTGGACTCAGGGTATTGTGCGGTGGTCCGCTTCATCAATGTTGGCCACTCTGATGGAAGAGGATTTTCCCTTCTGATTCACATGATGAAAATGTTTCCAACATGTGAACAGGCTTTTTGTTGTGGTTTGTTAGACAGCACCCCACTGCTGACACTTTCTCCCACTTTTTTTCTTCTTCTCGGAATTACAGAATGCAGGGCTTCCCTGGTTGGTTATGTCATGGCTCCACCTGTCACCAGAGGGCGGCAGAGACCATCCTTGAGACTTTAACGACACCCAGGTGTGTCCAATTTAGTCATTACGATTTCCCTATTAAAAGAGGTGTGTTTTGTTTATCCTTACCCACTGATTCCTCGTCTGGTCTCTTCTCTGCACCTGGGTCCAACCGCACCACATCACGGGTTAAGACAGGTACGAGGCTGGAGAGCCTAGTGGTATGAGGAAAAATAACAAACATATAGACTGACTAATTCCACATTGACTCCCCAAACAAGAGTCAATTGTATTTATTTTAGTGAGGGCCATAGTTTTGTACTATACAATTCATTATTAACAATTATAAACTGGGTAGTTCGAGGCCTGAATGCTATTTGGCTGAAAGCCATCGTATGCAGTGTATTCGGAAAGTATTCAAACCCCTTGAATTTTGTTACATGATAGACTTGTTTTTTCCCCCTCAAAAATTAGTTTTTTCCCCCTCTACACACAATAACCCATCGTAACAAAGCAAAAACTTTTTGGGGGACATTTTGCACATCTATTACCCCCCTGGAAATATTATATTTACATAAGTATTCAGACCCCTTACTAAGTATTTTGTTGAAGCACCTTTAGCAGCAATTACAGCCTTGAATATTCTTAGGTTTGATGCTACACACTTGGCACACCTGTATTTGGGGAGTTTTTCCCATTCTTCCCTGCAGATCCTCTCAAGCTCTGTCAGGTTGGATGGGGAGCGTCGCTGCACAGCTATTTTCAGGTCTCTCCAGAGATGTTTGATCGGGTTCAAGTCCGGGCTCTGGCAGGGTCACTCAAGGACATTCAGAGACTTGACCCGAATCCACTACTGCGTTGTCTTGGCTGTGCTCTCTGACCAAGGCTTTTCTACCCTGATTTTCAGTTTGGCTGGGTGGCCAGCTCGAGGAAGAGTATTGGTGGTTCCACATTTCTTCCATTTAAGAATGATGGAGGCCACAACATTCTTTGGGACCTTCAATGCTGCAGAAATGTTTTGGCACCCTTCTCCAGATCTGTGCCTCGACATAATCCAGTCTCGGAGCACTACGGACAATTCCTTCAACCTTGTAGCTTGGTTTTTCCTCTGGCATGCACTGTCAACTGTGGAACCTTATATAGACAGATGTATGCCTTTCCAATTTTTCTCATATCAATTGAATTTACCACAGGTGGACTCCAATCAAGTTGTAGAAACATCTCAAGGATGATCAATGGCAACAGGATGCACCTGATCTCAATTTCGAGTCTCACAGAAAATGGTCGCATTATGTAAATTGGGTATTCATTTATGAAAATTGGGTATTCATGTTGTTTATTAATAAATGTGCAAACATTTCTAAAAACCTGTTTTTGCTTTCTCCTTATGGGAGATTGATGAGAATTTCTTTTTAAATCCATTTCAGAATAAGGCTGTAATGAACGGAAACGGGTCTGAATACTTCCCGAATGCACTGTATCAGACGGTATACCACGGGTATGACCAAGCATGTATTTCTACTGCTCTAAGTACGTTGGTAACCAGTTTATAAAAGCAATAAGGCACCTCGGGGGTTTGTGGTATATTGCCAATATACCACAGCTAATGACTGCATCCAGGCACTCTGCATTGCATCATGCGTAACAACAGCCCTTAGCCGTGGTATATAGGCCACATACCACAAACACTGTGGCTTTTTTTTGTTAAATATGGCATGGTAGGTTTACGCTAATTTGGGATTATAAGAGTAAGAACTGCTCCCAGTCCATTTTCAGCCATTTCTGTAGGTGCATTTGAAGATTGATGGCATATGGTAACATTTGGTGGACTTCTAACTCCTAGGGTTAGAATAACATGGCTTCCTTCACCCTTATTCTACAGCCCACTGCATTCCACACACACACTTACCAACATTCTCAAAATCTACTGACCTTACTTATCCCCCACCTGCCATTCCACATGCAAACACACAAATCAACCTTGCACACACACACAACTTTTACCATTTTGATCCCACATGCTCACCCTCTTCCATGCACCTCCTCACCAACCTGCTGCACATTTTCTGCACTCTTGTCATAGCTGACCTCATGTGTACCCAGTGTGTGTCTGGCTGGTAAGGCCACGTTTCCCCCAGCCCCTCCTTGTAGTAGACGCCTGGCCAATGAGATTACAGGCCAACTGGGACACAGGTGAGGCTAGGTCTGGGCTCTGAATAGAAAAACTGGGGACCAAATTGCCATGGGGGGGCAGGGGGACATGTCCTCCCCAATATTCAGGACAGTTCGATTCGTCTGCCTAACATTATTTAACATTACATAAAATAAACCCCCCCTATTGATAATCCAGCTATTGATAATCCAGTTATTGATAATCCAGTTATTATCAATGGAAACATTTGTAGAATTGCAGGAAATTAGTTCAGGCATTAAAATCGGTCCAACTCTTCCTCTTTCTCAATTTTCAAACAGGAATGGGGTGTGCCTTTGCTGGTTCATTGATGTGTCGTTCTGGTCATGCACGCCGTGACCGACGTAGCTAGTTCATTAGCTAATCTAGCCACCTGTAGCTAGACAGTAACTCCTCCAGTATGTGTTGATATCATTTCACAGGATATGTTTTTAGATGGAAGCTGCAGAGATCAGTGTGAAATGGTACTTCTGTTGCCAAATATCTTATTCATCCATTATTTATTTTATTAATTAAATGACCTGGTAGGATGATGCATTGATCTGTGTTTTTGCCCAAAGTCAACCTTCAAAGGAACTGTCCAGTGTTTCCAGATTTCTATGAAATATGACCTATAGTTTTCCTTCCAAATGTTTTTAATTAAGTTTCAAAAAAGCAGCAGGTAACCTAGTGGTTAGAAGTGTTGGACTAGTGACCGAAAGGTTGCAAGTTCAAATCCCCGAGCTGACAAGGTCAAAATCTGTCGTTTTGGCCCTGAAGGCAGTTAACCCACTGTTCCTAGGCTGTCATTGAAATAAGAACTTTTTCTTAACTGACTTGCCTGGTAAAATAAAATAATATACAAATATAATTTCTGTGTTGGAATGTTGTGAGTGTACCCCAACAACAGAATTGTGTGGACCTTCCACTTATCCTTCCACTTATACGGTCATCAAAATACCAATCCACATACCCCTCAAACTACCCCTCAAGAGAGGTATAATAAGTCATGTCAAACTGTGTAGAATTACAGGAAATGCATTTTAAAATGTCCCCCCCCAAAAAATTGGTGAGCCCCACACACCCCTGTCATCCTCCCCTAAATGTACACAACAATTCCACCCTTGCTGGGGAAAAACCAGAGCTTGTCTGTATCCCAAATGGCATCATATTACCTAATGTGGTTCACTACCTTTGACCAGGGCCCATAGGGAATAGGGTGCCATTTGAGGCCCAGCCCAGAGCTTGTCTGTATCTTCCTCTGTTTGCAATAAAGGCTAACCTCAAAGTAGTCTGCTAATACAAACAACCCCAGGGGTTAAATGCTTTCAAAACTACGACACAGTTTTTCAAACCACTTTGTAATAGATCAGTGTAAGGATTGTCTTCATAATATCATCAAGGTTTCTCTAGGGAGTGGGGACCCCTCGCGTTGGTTGATCAGGACTGAGCCTCTCATCTGACGGAGTAAACAAACATGGTGGGAGGGGTGTGTGCAGTTTTCGTAATTGCTAATGTGGCAATTTGGCAGTACTATCATCAGTGTGGGTCAGTTTTCTCTCTCCCTTGGTATATTGCACAGCTTTGTTCTGTGTCCGGTCTGAGTGAAGCATGTATGTCTCTTCAACACTGCTGAAAAGAACTAAAAACACTTCAAAGGAAAAACCAACCGGAAGCACATTTTCTTTCGAGACAAAACAGATTTCATTTTGTGTGTTTATGTTTGTGTACGGAAACAAACTAGAGGGTGGATGATGAGCAATGCCTCTTCTGAGAAATGTTGTCACTGTATACAAAAGAAACACATTTAAGGCTTTTGTGTTTTGTGAAACACTTAAGATTAGTTTCTGCAGTTTGCTATATATCAGCAGTTTATACCTGTTTGAGAATGTAGGAGAATGAGTATCCACCCCACAGTAGTATTTTCTTCATTGTTGAAGTTTTCAATTGCCTCATCTATTGGAATCAGATTTAATGAAGTTGGTGACTGACAAGGTATATTAAACATTTACAACTTTAAAGGTTTTCTTCGCAGCACCTGGAATAGTGTTGGAAAACGACTAGAATATGAATGAACGTCTCTAGTCAGCTATTTGTGAATTCTGTGTTTATTTACAATATACAGAACCAGTCAAAAGTCTGGACCCACCTACTCATTTAAGGGTTTTTCTTTATTCTTACTATTTTCTACATTGTAGAATAATAGTGAAGACATCAGAACTATGAAATAACATATATGGAACCATGTAATAACTAAAAAAGGGTTAAAAAAATCTAAATATATTTGAGATTCTTCAAAGTAGCAGCACTTTGCCTTGATGCCAGCTTGGCCCACACTTGGCACGACACAGCTGATTCAAATAACCAACTCAACACTCAGCGTTAATTATTAGAATCAGCTGCGTAGTGCTAGGACAAGAAGAGAAACGTGCATCCAGGGGTGGGGTGGCCGAGGACCGATTTTTGGAAACCCTGCTGTAGATGTCCTGGAGGGCAGGCAGTATGCCCCCTGTGATGCGTTGGGCTGACCGCAGAACTCTCTGCATAGCTTGTGGTTGCGGACGGTGCAATTGCCATACTAGGCGGTGATACAGCCGGACAGGATGCTCTCAATTAGTGTATCTGTAGAAAGTAATATAATAAATATTCTATGATTTTGTAGAGAGCCGTCTATGAATGGTATGTATTTTTTAGCATATTTTATGCACACAACACTATTATATGCATTGTGTTTGTTGCTATGAAAGTATCCTAAAAAGACCCTAAATCAATCAATTTATCTTTAAAGGTCCAATGCAGCCATTTTTATCTTAATATCAAATCATTTCTGGGTAACAATTCAGTACCTTCCACTGGCTTCCACTGGCTTCCAGTTGAAGCTCGCATCCGCTACAAGACCATGGTGCTTGCCTACGGAGCTGTGAGGGGAACGGCACCTCAGTACCTCCAGGCTCTGATCAGGCCCTACACCCAAACAAGGGCACTGCGTTCATCCACCTCTGGCCTGCTCGCCTCCCTACCACTGAGGAAGTACAGCTCCCGCTCAGCCCAGTCAAAACTGTTCGCTGCGCTGGCCCCCCAATGGTGGAACAAACTCCCTCACGACGCCAGGACAGCGGAGTCAATCACCACCTTCCGGAGACACCTGAAACCCCACCTCTTTAAGGAATACCTAGGATAGGATAAGTATTCCCCCCCCTTTTAAGATTTAGATGCACTATTGTAAAGTGACTGTTCCACTGGATGTCATAAGGTGAATGCACCAATTTGTAAGTCGCTCTGGATAAGAGCGTCTGCTAAATGACTTAAATGTAAATGTTAAATGTCTATGATTGTATTAAATTAAATTGGTAAAAATAAAAAAAATTGAAGGATTAAAGGTCCCCAAGAACATAGTGGCCTTTCCATTCTTAGATGGAAGACATTTGGAACCACCAAGACTCTGGCCGCCTGGCCAAATTGAACAATCGGGGGAGAAGGACCTTGGTCAGGGAGGTGTCCAAGAATGCTCCAGAGTTCCTCTGTGGAGATGAGAGAACCTTCAAGAAGTATAACCGTCTCTGCAGCATTCCACCAATCAGGCCTTTATGGCAGAGAAGCCAGACTGAAGCCACTCCTCTGTAAAAGGCACATGACAGCCCGCTTGCAGTTTGACAAAAGGTACCTAAAGGACTCAGACCATGACAAACAAGATTCTCTGGTCTGATGAAACCAAGATTTAACACTTTGGCCTGAATGCCAAGCGTCACGTCTGGAGGAAACCTGGCAGCACCATCACTACGGTGAAACATTGTGGTGGCAGCATCATGCTGTGGGAATCTTTTTCAGCAGCAGGGACTGGGAGACTAGTCAGTTTCGAGGGAAAGATGAACAGAGAAAATTACAGAGATCCTTGATGAAAACTTGCTCCAGAGTGCTCAGGACCTCAGACTGGGGCGAAATGTCACCTTCCAACAGGACAAAGACCCTAAGCACACAGCCAAGACAACGAAGAAGTGGCTTCGGGACAAGTCTCTGAATGTCCTTGAGTGGCCCAGCCAAAGTCTGGACTTGAACCTGATCGAACATACAGGTGTGCCAAGCTTGTAGCGTCAACCAAAGAAGACTCGTTACTGTAATCGCTGCCAAAGGTGCTTTAACAAAGTACTGAGTCAAGGGTCTGAATACTAAAGTAAATATGATCTATCAGTTTTTAATTTTTTAAAATAAATTTATAAACATTTCTAAAAATCCATTTTTCTTTGTCATCAATGGGTATTGTGTGTAGATTGACAAGGGGGGAAAAACAATTAATATAAATTGTAAAATAAGGCTGTAACTTAACAAAATATGGAAAAAGTCAAGGGGTCTGAATACTTTCCGAATGCACTGTATATACAGTTGAAGTCGGAACTTTACATACACCTTAGCCAAATACATTTAAACTCACTTTCACAATTCCTGACATTTAATCCTAATAAAAAATTCCCTGTCTTAGGTCAGTTAGGATCACCACTTTATTTTAAGATTTAAGGATGTGAAATGTCAGAATAATAGTAGAGAGAATGATTTATTTCAGTTTTTATTTCTTTTATCACATTCCCAGTGGGTCAGAAGTTTATATACACTCAATTAGTATTTGGTAGCATTGCCTTTAAATTGTTTAATTTGGGTCAAAAGTTTTGGATAGCCTTCCACAAGCTTCCCACAATAACTTGGGTGAATCTTGGCCCATTCCTCCTGACAGAGCTGGTGTAACTGAGTCAGGTTTGTCTTCCTCCTTGCTCGCACACGCTTTTTCAATTCTGCCCACAAATGTTCTATAGGATTGAGGTCAGGGCTTTGTGATGGCCACTCCAATACCTTGACTTTGTTGTCCTTAAGCCATTTTGCCACAACTTTGGAAGTATGCTTGGGGTCATTGTCCATTTGAAAGGCCCATTTGCAACAAAGCTTTAACTCCCTGACTGATGTCTTGAGATGTTGCTTCAATATACCCACATAATTTTCTATCCTCACAATGCCATCTATTTTGTGAAGTGCACCAGTCCCTCCTGCAGCAGAGCACCCCTACAACATGATGCTGTCACCCCCGTGCTTCACAGTTGGGATGGTGTTCTTCAGCTTCTCTTCCTTTTTCCTCCAAATATTATTTTACCTTTATTTGTTTAACTAGGCAAGTCAGTTAAGAACAAATTCTTATTTTCAATGACTGCCTAGGAACAGTGGGTTAACTACCTGTTCTGGGGCAGAATGACAGATTTGTACCTTGTCAGCTCGGGGGTTTGAACTTGCAACCTTCCGGTTAGTAGTCCAACGCTCTAACCACTAGGCTAACCTGCCGCCCCATTATGGCCAAACAGTTCTATATTTGTTTCATCAGACCAGAGGACATTTCTCCAAAAAGTACAATATTTGTCCCCATGTGCAGTTGTAAACCGTAGTCTGGCTTTTTTATGGCGGCTTTGGAGCAGTTGCTTCTTCCTTGCTGAACGGCCTTTCAGGTTATGTCAATATAGGACACGTTGTACTGTGGATATAGATACTTTTGTACCTGTTTCCTCCAGCACCTTCACAAGGTCCTTTGCTGTTGTTCTGGGATTGATTTGCATTTTTCGCAACAAAGTACGTTCATCTCTAAGAGACAGAACACGTCTCCTTCCTGAGCAGTATGACGGCTGCGTGGTCTCATGGTGGTTATACTTGCATACTATTGTTTGTACAGATGAACGTGGTACCTTCAGGCATTTGGAAATTGCTCCCAAGGATGAACCAGACTTGTGGATGTCTACCATTTTCTTTCTGAGGTCTTAGCTGATTTCTTTATATTTCCATGATGTCAAGCAAAAGAGGCACTGAGTTTGAAGGTAGGCCTTGATATACATCCACATGTACACCTCCAATTGACTCAAATGATGTCAATTAGCCTATCAGAAGCTTCTAAAGCCATGACATAATTTTCTGGAATTTTCCAAGCTGTTTAAAGGCAGAGTCAGCTTAATGTATGTAAACTTCTGACCCACTGGAATTGTGATCCAGTGGATTATAAGTGAAATAATCTGTCTGTAAACATTTCTTGGAAAAATTGTGTGTCA
Source organism: Oncorhynchus gorbuscha (assembly GCF_021184085.1). NCBI lineage: Eukaryota > Metazoa > Chordata > Actinopteri > Salmoniformes > Salmonidae > Oncorhynchus > Oncorhynchus gorbuscha. The sequence goes on along the minus strand of NC_060179.1, from coordinate 65,381,686 downwards.
TGTACAAAGTAGATGTCCTAACCGACTTGCCAAAACTATAGTTTGTTAACAAGAAATTGGTGGTTGCAAAACGAGTTTTAATGACTTCAACCTAAGTGTATGTAAACTTCCGACTTCAACTGTGCGTGTGTGTGTATATATATATATATATATATATATATATATATATATATATATATATATATATATATATATACAGGAAAATCGTATTTAAAAAAAATCTTCAGCTGACTGATTGAGTCCGCAGCAGACCTTAAGGGTTTGGCTTATCCCCACCCCCTTCTTCGACATGCCACATTCTCAGAAATAAAGATACTGTTTCTTTTCAGTGGAGAAAGACGCAAATAAATGGAAGTCCTGAGAAGAAGCTAAAGCTGGAGAACAAAGACGTCTATCACTCACTCATTTCATTCTCTCCTTTTTCTTCACATTTAACGGGGTTTTAGAGAGTGTATAGGATGCATTCGAATGCAAAAAGGGATGAAAAGAAGGTTCTTCCTCGCGGCAGGGGTCCTCGAAAGGATACGCACATAAACTAAAGTAGAAAGGGGAAGCCCCCCTTCACTCGCTCAGACACACACACACATACACACGAACAGGCGCACACATGCACACACACATACATGCACGGACGAACGCAAACACACACACACACACACACACAAGCGCATATACAGACGCACACAAATGCGTGAGCTCACATATACAGTATACACACACACACAAACACACACATGCACGCACAAACGTGCGCATGCACCACGAGCACGCACACACACACTCCAGTAGATATAGCTAATGTACACTGAGGGTGGGGGTTGGAATTAAAACCCAGCGAATGAAAGAAAAGAGGAGGAATGAGGGAAAGAAAAAACAATACAAACTGGGGAAAGGAAGTGAGAATGAAAGAGGAAGAAGTATTTGAAAAGAGAGAGAACAAGGATAGGGGATAGGAAGAGCATGGAGGATGTAAAAAGAGGACAAAGAATGTGTTTTGACAATAAATAGACTGTGTGTGTATGACTGAGGGTGATATTGTGGATGTCTGTGAAGTGTGAACACACCTTTTATTTGGGCATGAATTTAATGAATTTCTGCATATCTATATATTGCTATAAACCTACCTCATCCATGTTTCTGGTCCGTGCATCTGGGCCTGTTTTGTAGGCTATGTGTAAAAGTATAGCCCTGTGTGTTTTTAAGATTGCGAGGAGGTAGCTTGTTGAAAATTGAAAATGTTTGTGCAAATGCGTGTTTTGATGTGCACGTTCTTGCAAGTAGTCTATTGTTGAGGTTTTCTGAGTTAGTGTGTGAGGGTATAAATAAATATGTGAATAAGTGAGTGAGGTGAGTATATAAATGTGTGGGTGAGGCCTGCTTGCCTGTGGACCCGGCTGCTTTGTGCGGCCCGCTGAAAGGCCCTGTGAAAAGAGCCGCCAGTCTGGTTCCCTAGCAGGGGAGTGAGTTTAGGAGGTCAGCACGGTCAGCCTTGGGATAAATGCACCCCATTGTCTGCATTAAGGAGATGCTCTCAGTAGGGAGTCTATAAACCTTAGTGGCTACACCAACACCCGGAGCTCTGGAGCTCCTTGGGGGAACCCAAAGGGACACCCAGCCAGAGAACAGGCTCAGGGCTGGGGGGACACCAGGAATGGAGAGTCCCTCTGGGTGGACAGATGGATGTCTGGCTCGCTGGGTGTCATCGGCTTGGGAGAGGACTCGGATAGAGCTACTGTTAAATGTAGCACCCTCTGTAACCTTTCAACTGCCATCCACCCATCCCCGTCATCCTCTCTTTCCTCCCCTGAACAAGCGGCTACAGCGACAGGTCAGCCAACAACCCCCTCAGATCGTAGCAGTTCCTGAGACCCCCAGAAAAGCCCCTGAACATCCCCAGAACACAAACCACCACAGAATAAGGCCTTTGTCCCAGGAGAACTGGAACAAGCTTCTCTTTTCCTTTACCGAGCTGGGGTGTAATGGTGTGTGTGTGTGTGTGTGTGTGTGTGTGTGTGTGTGTGTGTGTGTGTGTGTGTGTGTGTGTGTGTGTGTGTGTGTGTGTGTGTGTGTGTGCGTGCGTGCGTGCGTGCGTGCGTGCGTGCGTGTGTGCGTGCGTGCGTGCGTGTTTGTTCAGGTATGCTTGTGTGTGTCTGCTTGCGTGTGGGGGCTTTGAGCTTCGTGGAATGTCCCTGCTCTCCCCTTCTCAGAGACATGAGATGGGCAAACATGAAATCAAAGTGGAAAAGCCTCACAAAGGGGTGCCAGGGGGATGATTAGTGTGGGGGAGGATTGAGGGGTACCTTGTCCCCCCCGGCCTAGCCTCCCCTCATCTCGGGCCCCCAGAAAGCACCAGGCCCCAGAGTGGCATGAAAAGAACCCTTATGAGGGACTTGGCTGTTCCGCCTGCCTCGGATTAAGGCCCCAAACACACAGCCTGCCAGCCACGGTATATATATCTTTGTATTTTATCACTCACTCTCACCATCACAAGCTAGGGGGATGGATGCCTTTTAGCCAGCCACGGTATATATATCTTTGTATTTTATCACTCACTCTCACCATCACAAGCTAGGGGGATGGATGCCTTTTAGCCAGCCACCTATTGTTAGATAGAAGCCATTCTCTATGGCTACCAATGTCTTTTTCACACATAGATACGAATAGAGACACACACACACTAAGACACAGACACACACATGCACACATGAACTCATTCACATGCATTTAAGTGTCATACAGGTGTTCAGCACTAACAAACCATATTTGTGTTTTAAATACCAGTAAGCATTGTCCCCTTTCAAAGCAAAACCCTTTTTCTATGGCCAATATTATTATGCAGTAGGCAAAGTAAACCGCCATGCTATCTGATCTGACATGGACAGAGCTTGATGTTGAAAGGAAACGTATGCCGGGTTTTGTCCTCATACAGTTTGAAATGTACTGTAAATGTGTATCGCTCCACACATGTAGGTTTCCTGAGGGCATTTGCGTTTAGTTGGGGTGTTCATACTGTGGGGGGTTGTGACAGTCTGACCGTCTGTACCATTGTATATGCTTATGCATATGTGCTACTGTATACTGTACATTCAGTCTATAGAAGCTTAGTCGGGGCATCTATGTCTACAACTGAAACTCACCCCACCACACACTCACACACCGCAGCTGTCCCTGAACGTCTGAAAATAAAGAGATTTCATGCTCCAAATAGGATTGTGTTTTTGTCCAAAGGTAATGATGTATGGTTTATAAGAAGCCAGCCTGCTGGTGCTGCATGACTTGATGTGAGGAGATTGATGCCATAGGTAATACATAGGTTATACAGGTAATACAGACGTTATGATCAGAGAGGGGAAGGAGAATTTATCGATTGTGCAGTTAGAGAAAGTTTAATGGAAGGACAGCCAAAACATTACCTTCACCTGGGCTTTTTTCCATGTTCTATGAATAGAGAGAGAGCGAGGGAGAAAGAGCAATGTGTGTGTGTGTGTGTGTGTGTGTGTGTGTGTGTGTGTGTGTGTGTGTGTGTGTGTGTGTGTGTGTGTGTGTGTGTGTGTGTGTGTGTGTGTGTGTGTGTGTGTGTGTGTGTGTGTGTGTGTGTGTGTGTGCATGGAAAATGAGGCACTCTAGCTCTGCTCTGAGTCGCGTCTCAGCCCGCCAATGGGACCCTCTGGTCCGCTGGGGATTCTGAGGTGCAGCCGAGGTGTTGTCTGCTCCCTAGATCTTACATCTAGTAAACTGCTATGAAATAATCACGACGGCTCGCCAGGCGGGGGGGGGGGGGTCAAAGCAACCTTTGTTCACCACACAGACTTTACTTCCGTGAGTGTGTGCGTGAGTTTGTGCGTGTGTGCATATGTGTTTGTGTTTGCACATGATTGGGTGTCGCTGTGTACAGTACAGTAAATGTGAGTCTACACACACACGTCAGCTGGCACTGTCACAGTTCCACCTGGATTCTGGCTCTGGCAGCCATTTTCCTACCGTCGGCAACATGAGGTCATTGATTTGGTCATTATACAATCCTGCCGTTTGCTGCTCCCCTCTGACCATCACCATCTAGACCCTGCCGGGTGAGGAGTTTGTGTGTGTGTCTGAGCAAGGGGGGTGCCAATTAGTGAACCCTGAGACAGATGACCTGTTTATCCTGCAGCAGAAACAACGGCGGGGCTAGGGCGATGTCGGGTTCTTGGAAAGACCTGTGTGTTTATCCAACGTTCCTGTGATGTCACCGTCTGGAGACAAAATGATTGTCTGAATGGTTTCCAGCTCCTTCGTCATTCACCCTGACCACACTTGACTACACCTTGTTTCACCCTGTCGTACCATTCATCTGCTAGAAATTATCTAAGTTCCAGAAATGCTAAAATCAATATTATAAACTGGGTGGTGCGAGCCCTGAATGCTGATTGGCTGACAGGCGTGGTATATCAGACCGTATACCACAGGTATGACAAAACATTTATTTTTACTTCTCGAATTACGTTGGTAACCAGTTTATAATAGCAATAAGGCACCTCTGGGATTTGTGGTATATGGATAAGAGCTGCATCCAGGCACTCTGCATTGCGTCGTGCAAGGATCAGCCCTTAGCCCTGGTACATTTCCATATACCATACCCCCTTGGGCCTTATTGCTTCAATCTAAACACTGTTGAGCTACATTCCCCTATTAGTACATTTTGCTTTGCCATCTCAATTTGCTTACTCCCTCGTCTGATTGTCTTCAATCAGTATGTATTGATTTTAATTTAGTGGTGGGAAAAGTACCCAATTGTCGTACTTGAGTAAAAGTACAGATAACTTAATAGAAAATGAATCAAGTAAAAGTGAAAGTCACCAAGTAAAATCCTACTTGAATAAAAGTCTAAAGATATGTGGTTTCAAATATACTTGTGTATCAAAAGTAAATGTTGTTGCTAAAATATACTTAACTATCAAAGCTAAAAGTAAAAGTATAAATCATTTCAAATTCCTTATACTAAGCAAACTAGATGGCACAATTTTTTTTACAGATAGCTAGGGGCACGCTTCAACACCCAGACATCATTTACAAACGAAGCATGCGATTAGTGAGTCCGCCAGATCAGAGGCAGTAGGGATGACCAGGGATGTTCTCTTGATAAGTGTGTGAATTAGACCATTTTCCTGTCCTGCTATGCATTCAAAATGTAACGAGTACTCTTGGGTGTCAGGGAAAATGTATGGAGTAAATAGTAAAAAAAATTCATTAGGAACGTAGTGAAGTAAAAGTAAAAGCTGTCAATAATATAAATAATAAAGTAAAGTACAGATACCCCCTCAAAATAATTATGTAATACTTTACACAACTGTAATTTAGTCCAACGGATTTCTGAGCCCACTCGTTTGAATGTAAAGAATCCTGCTAAATCAACTCTGATTGGTCTCGTACTGACAAATAAACCTCCCCTCTCTCTCTCCCTCACCCCCTCCAGCTCCCTTTGCTATGGACCTCAGTGATCACTGTCCCATAGTCTGTCAGAAACGCAAAGTTGAAAAAGAAAAGGAGAGCAGCACACTCTAGAAGCTCAGATGCAATAATTTAACACCAACAGCCAAGCTGTCTTCATTAGGGTATAATGCCAATATACCCTGGCTAAGGACTGTTCTTACGCACAATGCAAAGCAGAGTGCTAGGACACAGCCGTTAGCCGTGGTATATTGTCCATATATCACAAACCAAGAGGTGCCTTTTTGCTATTATAAACTGGTTACCAACGTAATTAGAGCAGTAAAAATACATGTTTTGTCATACCTGTGGTATACGGTCTGATATACCACGGCTTTCAGCCAATCAGAAATCAGGGCTCAAACCACCCAGTTTATTGTAGTTCATATAGAGGTTGAAAGGACACACAGATTCTGTAATCATGACTGTGTGTGTTGTGTCTGTAATCATGGCTGGTTGTGGCTTGATTTCATTGGTCGATTTATAGATATAAATGTAACATATAAAAAAGCATTCATTTAGTAATTAAAACATTGTTATTAAATTGTAATGTGGCTCTCCTTTTCTTTTTCATGCGCTCTACTCCTGTCATGTTCCTTTATGTCTTTGTTTTAGTTTGGTCAGGGCGTGAGTTGGGTTGTCTATGTGTCAGGACCCGGTTACGAACCCAGGTCTCCAGAGTGAGCAACAGTCACTTAACCAACTGAGCCACGAATAGTTGCCAGAACCCAGAAGATGAGGCAGACACAGCAGTACTTGAGACGGTGTATTTAATGAAGTAAAAAGTGAAGTTCTTCAGGAAAACATGTAACTCCACAACCTCAAAAGGAATTCCACAAGAACAAAGGTAATCCTCCAAGACAAAAAAGTAAATCCACAAGGTGGAAGGTATAGCACAAAAAGCCTAAAAAAATACTCAAAAACAAACAAGAACAAAAAACAGAATTCCACAAGAGAGTCCACCGGGATCAACAAGAGTTCACAGAGTACTAGGGCTGGGTGCTAACATACAAACACAGAGCAAAGGACTGAGGAAAACAAAGGGTTTAAATACAATCAGGGGAAACGAGGCACAGGTGCAAATAATAATGGGGATCAAGGGAAAACAAAAGGTCAAAAGGCACAATGGGGGCATCTAGTGACCAAAAACCGGAACAACCCTGGCCAAATCCTGACAGAATCCCCCCCCCTAGGAACGGCTCCTGATGTTCCTACCAGCACTCTCAGGGTGGAGGGCCCTGAACTGACGAATGAGGTATGTCTTTGGCAGGAACCCAGGAGCGCTTCTTGGGACCGTAGCCTTCCCAGTCCACCAGATACTGCCAGGACCGCTGCACCCGGCGGGAATCCAGTATCCGATGGACGGTATAAGCCGGCTGGCCTCCAATGACACGAGGCGGAGGGGGAGGTCTGTCTGCCGGGACAAGGGGAGAAAAAACAACAGGTTTTAATAAGGAAATGTGAAATGTGGGATTAATCTTAAGGGATCTGGGTAAGCGTAGGCGATAAGAAACTGGGTTAACTCTCCTGGCAACCTTAAAGGGACCGATGTATTTTTGGGACAGCTTGCGAGACTCCACCCGTAGTGGTAAGTCTCTTGTGGAGAGCCAGACTCTCTGGCCGGGGCGCAGGGTAGGCCCGGGACGGCGACGTCTGTTGGCTTGTTGTTGGTACCTCTGTGAGGAACGCATAAGATTAAGACGGGTCTTCCTCCACATAAGCCGACAGCGTCTGATGAACTTCAAGGCTGAAGGCACTCTGACTTCTGCCTCCTGGTCCGGGAACAATGGAGGGGCATAGCCAAACTGACACTCGTGCGGGGACATACCAGTGGAGGAGGAGCGCAAGGTGTTGTGCGCGTATTCGGCCCAAACAATGAAGGACGACCATGTGGACGGGTTGGTACGAGTCATACATCGGAGGGTGGTTTCCAGCTCTTGATTCATCCTCTCAGTTTGGCCGTTGGACTCCGGATGGTACCCTGAATATAGACTGGCAGAAGCCCCCATGAGTTGGCAGAAGGCCTTCCAAAACCTAGAGGCGAACTGGGGACCTCTGTCAGAAACCATATCTTGAGGAATGCCGAAGACTCGGAACACATGATTAATTACCAACTCAGCCGTTTCCTTGGCAGAAGGTAACTTAGTCAGAGGGACGAACCTGGCCGCCTTTGAAAACCTGTCGATAATGACTAGGATAGTAGTATTGCCATGGGATGGAGGAAGGCCAGTAATGAAGTCCAACGAGATATGGGACCAGGGTCTGTGGGGAACAGGTAAAGGGTGAAGGAGTCCTTGCGGGCGGAGGTGAGAAGATTTGCCCTGGCAGCACACGGGGCAGGCATTGACGAAAGTGGCAACGTCTTCTCTTATGGTAGGCCACCAGAACTTACGCTGGATGAACTCCAAGGTGCGACCTACGCCCGGGTGACACGTGAGGCGAGTGGAGTGCCCCCACAGAAGGACCTGAGTCCTCACTGCCTTGGGGACAAACAACCGATTGGCAGGACCTCCTTTCGGGTCCGGTTCAATAGCTTGAGCTCGTCTCACGGTATCCTCAACTTGCCACGAGATCGGAGCCACGATCTTAGCAGCAGGAAGGACAGGCATGTCCGTGTCATCTCGAATGGCAGGAGCGTAGACTCGGGACAGGGCATCCGGTTTGAGATTCTTCGACCCGGGCCGATAGGTGAGGATAAACTGGAATCGATTGAAGAAAAGAGACCATCTAGCATGTCTAGAGTTCAACCGCTTCGCCTGCTGGATATACTCCAGATTTTTGTGGTCCGTAAGCACTTGAAACGGGTGAGAAGCCCCCTCGAGCCAGTGTCTCCATTCCTTCAATTCCATCTTAACCGCTAGGAGTTCACGATCTTCCACATCGTAGTTCCTCTCAGCCGGGGTAAGCCAGTGTGAGAAGAAAGCGCACGGATGAAGCTTCTTGTCTTCACCCCTCTGAGACAGGACAGCTCCAACACCAACCTCTGAGGCGTCTACCTCCACCACAAACGGTTCGTCCGTAGTCGGTAGTATCAGGATGGGAGCAGAGAGGACGCGCTGCTTGAGTCCTTGGAAGGCCGTCTCAGCTTCTCTTCCCCACAAAAACCTTGCATTGCCACCCTTGGTTAAAGCTGAGAGAGGGGCTGCCACCAAGCTGAAGTTCTTGATGAACTTGCGGTAAAAGTTAGTGAAGCCCAGGAAACGCTGAACTTCCTTAACGGATTTGGGGGTGGGCCAATCCGCTACCGCCCCTACCTTCCTGGGGTCCATTTGGACTCGACCGGGTTCCACTACAAATCCCAGGAATTGTACTCGGGATGAATGGAATTCACATTTTTCCGGCTTAACGTACAAATGGCTGTCTAGGAGGCATTTGAGTACTTGTCTGACATGCTTTGTGTGTTCTTGAAGAGAGCTCGAAAAGATGAGGATGTCATCCAAGTAAACGAACACAAATATGTTAAGCATATCCCTAAGCACATCGTTTATGAGCGCTTGGAACACCGCTGGGGCGTTGGTCAGGCCGAAGGGCATCACCAAGTATTCATAGTGACCAGTAGGCATGTTGAAAGCGGTCTTCCACTCGTCACCAGGTCTGATCCGCACAAGATGGTATGCATTCCGCAGGTCAAGCTTAGTGAAAACAACTGCTTCCTGGAGCAGCTCGAAGGCTGTGGCCATAAGGAGTAGCGGGTAACGGTTACGGACGGTTATGGCATTGAGTCCCCGGTAGTCGATGCAAGGACGTAATCCACCGTCTTTCTTGGCCACAAAGAAAAACCCTGCTCCCGCCGGGGGAGGTGGATGGACGCATGAGGCCTGCTTCCAGAGCGTCCTTGATGTAGGTATCCATAGCAGCTCGTTCGGGTGGAGATAGGGAAAAGATCCGACCCCTGGGGGGGCAAGTGCCCGGAAACAGTTCATTGGGGCAATCATAAGGTCTATGGGGTGGTAGCATGGTGGCCCTCTGTTTGCTAAATACCAGTTTGATGTCATGGTAACACTCGGGAACTCGGGTCAGGTCGATGGATTCTAAAGACTCAGGAGTAGAACTCGGGGGAATTCGGGAAAATACAAGTAGCTTGGCACGTAGGACCCCACTGCTTGATAGTGCCCACAGACCGGTCAATGTGAGGTTTATGGCTGTGAAGCCAGGGGTATCCAAGGACGAGAGGGAACTCGGAACAGGAGATCAAATGAAAGTTCATCAATTCCTGGTGTTGTGAAACTGAAAGTCGCAAGGAGGTAGTGACATGAGTGACAAGTCCAGATCCCAAAGGACTTCCATCCAATGTAGTAACCCTCATGGGGTTACTTAGAGGTTCAAAGGGAACGCCATTCTCCTTCGCCCAGACACCATCCATGAAGTTACCTGTGGCTCCAGAGTCTACCAAGGCTTGAAGGTGAAGCTTGTGGTTGTCCCAGGAAAGGGTGACTGGAATGAGCAGACGGGAGTTGGACGGATGGGAGGAGGTTATGTTTCCCGTTACAGTTCCCCCCGGTCTGTACGGGACAGAGCGTTTCCCTGGAGCCCGGGACACGTGGAACGGAAATGGCCCGGTTTTCCGCAATATAGACAGCGTCGCTCCCTCATCCGGCGGTCTCTCTCAGCCTGGGAGATGCGTCCAATCTGCATGGGTTCCGGTGGAGCCAGCGAGGATAAAGGTGGGGACTCGGAGCTGGGACTGATAGGGGCTAGAGGTCTACGGTTGAGTTCTCTCTCAGACGCTGGTCAATGCGTGAGGCCAACTTGATCAGGGACTCGAGATTGTCCGGTGGTTCCCGAGTAGCCAGTTCATCTTGGATAGTGTCGGAAAGGCCTTTCAGAAAGCACACCGTGAGCTCCTCGTTGTTCCAGCCACTCGCTGCTGCCACCGTGCGGAACTGGATGGCATAGTCCGTCACGCTGCGCCGACCTTGGTGGAGAGTCAGGAGCTGTTTGGCTGAGTCAGGACCACTGCTTGGGCCTTGAAACACTTGTTTGAATTCCTCAGCAAAGGCAGAGTAGCTGGCACAGCAGGAACTATGGGCATCCCACACAGCAGTAGCCCAGGCCAGGGCTTTTTCCGACAGCAGGGTGATGATATATGCGATCTTAGACCGGTCGGTGGGGAACGACGATGGTTGCAGCTCGAAGGAGAGAGAACATTGGGTGAGAAACCGTTGGGGAGGTGGAAGACGAGGTTCAGCCAGAGGGTACGTGAATCTGAGGTACTGGGACGGGAACTGTTGCCGGGGTAAGTCGATCAGATATCTGCTTTATGGAAGTCAGCATCTCCGACAGAAGATGAGAATGTCTAGCCATTACGGCCTCTTGCTGAACCAGGGCGGATTTGTGGCGTTGGACAGTCTCCTGGTGGTGGGACAGCATGGCAACAAGGTCCTGGGAACTGGCTGCCTCTGGGTTCATTTTTGGCTCTGTGTTTCTGTCAGGACCCGGTTACGAACCCGGGTCTCCAGAGTGAGAAACAGTCACTTAACCAACTGAGCCACGAATAGTTGGCAGATCCCAGAAGATGAGGCAGACACAGCAGTACTTGAGACGGTGTATTTAATGAAGTAAAAAGTGAAGTTCTTCAGGAAAACATGTAACTCCACAACCTCAAAAGGAATTCCACAAGAACAAAGGTAATCCTCCAAGACAAAAAGGTAAATCCACAAGGTGGAAGGTATAGCACAAAAAGCCTCAAAAAATATTCAAGAACAAAAAACAGAATTCCACAAGAGAGTCCACCGGGATCAACAAGAGTTCACAGAGTACTAGGGCTGGGTGCTAACATACAAACACAGAGCAAAGGACTGAGGAAAACAAAGGGTTTAAATACAATCAGGGGAAATGAGGCACAGGTGCAAATAATAATGGAGATCAAGGGAAAACAAAAGGTCAAAAGGCACAATGGGGACATCTAGTGACCAAAAACCGGAACAACCCTGGCCAAATCCTGACACTATGTTCTTATTTCTATGTTATATTTTTACATGCTTGGCCTAGTTTGGTTCTCAATCAGAGGCAGGTGTCGTTCGTTGTCTCTGATTGAGAATCATACTTATGTAGCCTTTTCCCACCTGTGTTTTTTGGGTGATTATTTTCTGTTTAGTGTTTTTTCGTCACCTTACAGAACTGTTTCAGTTTCGTTCCATTCTCTTTGTTATTTTGTTTAGTGTTTGGAGTTTAAATAAACATGATCATGAACACTTACCATGCTGCGCTTTGGTCCTCCTCTCCTTCCACCGAAGACAACATTACAGAATCACCCACCAACCAAGGACCAAGCAGCGTGGTAAATAGCAGCGCTATTTGGAGGAGGTGACAACATGGGACGAAATAGAGAGGTGGTCGGTCGACCCAGGGAGAGTGTCGGAGCCCACCTGGGATTCTCTGAAGTAGTGCGAGGAGGGTTACAGGAGAATCGAGTTGGCGACATGAACACGGCAGCGCAACAGGGACGAGAGGCAGCCGCAAAAATGTATTGGGGGGGGCACACGGGGAGTGTGGCTAAGTCAGGTAGGAGACCAGAGCCAACTCCCCGTGCTTACCATGGAGAGAGGTGGACCGGGCAGGCACCGTGTTATGCCGTGATTCGCACTGTGTCCCCAGTGCACAGGCATAGCCCGGTGCGCTACATCGCAGCGCCTCGTATCGGCCGGGCTAGAGTGGGCATCGAGCCAGGTGCTATGAAGCCTGTCCGGTGCTGCCGGAATCTCCCGTCCATTCGGGACCCGCGGCAAGGCTCCCCAGTCCGAGGTCGGCGGGGAGGGTCGCCGCTCCCAAGGCGCCACTTAAATGGGCCGAGACTATGGTGGAGTGGGGTTCACGTCCCGCGCCAGAGCCGCCACCACGGACAGACGCCCACCCAGACCCTCCCCTATAGGTTCAGGTTTTGCGGCCGGAGTCCGCACCTTTGGGGGTACTGTCACGTTCTGACCTTAGTTCCTTTGTTATGTCTTTGTTGTAGTTTGGTCAGGGCGTGAGTTGGGGTGGGTTGTCTAGCCAGCACCAGGCCGATATAGGTGTGCATTTCTTCCCCCGCCAGAAACACAAAGTTGCCTGAAACTATACCACGCTATATCACTGAGAGAAACGTTAAACACTTCCACAAGCAAGGGTTCTTACATGACATTTACCATTAAGGCTTACTTATTGTTATTATTATTATCATTGTACTTATTGTCCTTGAACAGTTCTTTAGTACGTTCATCTCTGTATCTGATAAACATGCTCCTATGAAGAGATGAAGAATTAAAGATAGAGCCACCCATGGTTCAGGCCTGAACTTGCTGAGTTAATTCAGCTAAGGAACAAAGCTTGGTCTGAAGCCAGACACTCTGTTAGTTCTGCTAACTGGCTCACCTTCAGACAACTTAGAAACACATTTACTGCTTCCATAAAAAGGGCTAAATCAAATTTCATTAATTTCATTTCTGACCCTCTTGGAGCTAAGTTATGGAAGGCTATTAAATCCCCAAAAAGAAGCAGTCACACAGTAAAGTTTGCAACTTACTGTTGAGAGTGAGAACAATGGCATACACAAGGTGCAATTTTGACATTTGTTTGTGTATCAGCAATCACTCAATTAGCTCGTCAGCTTTAGTTTTTAGTAAGCATGGTCGAATTACAGACTAGGTTGGGGCCCATTGTTCAGCAGTAATAATACAAAATTTGCAAACATTCTCCTCCACCCCATGGCAAAAGTACCTGTAAAATGGATGTGGGTACACAACCCACTAGCCACTGCGGTCCCTCATGATAAGTTCACCCTCATCAAAGTTGGCCATTCCTGACCTAGACCAAGCAGCCCGTGTCTGGTTAAAATATTACCTGCACAAAAGAAGTCAATGTATATATGTTGATATAGTTCAGTCAATTTTTCTTGACATAACCAATGGAGTGCCACAAGGCTCAAAATGAGGCCCTTTGCTGTTTACTATTTACATTACTAATGTTGATTTATAACTCGGGTTTACATCTCTGTGCGGATGACACAGTTATTTATTCCTGTGTCCCCTCAGTGCAGCAGGCCATTCACAACCTTCAGCTTGGCTTTGACTCAATTCAAGAATCGCTCACCAATCTTAAAAAAGTGCTAAATGTTGATAAAACCAATTGTATGCTTTTCTCCATCCATCAGTCAGCAGGAATGTCCACCAGAGCTGTTGCCAGAGAATTGAATGTTAATTTAGAGAATTTGGAGGTACATCCAGCCGGCCTCACAACCAAAGACCGTGTGTAACCACACCAGCCCAAGACCTCCACATCCGGTTTCTTCACCTGCAGGATCTTCTGAGACCAGCCACCCGGACAACTGATGAAACTGTGGGTTTTCACAACCAAATAGTTTCTGTGCAAACTGTCAGAAACTGTCTCAGGGAAGGTCATCTGCGTGCTCATCGGAACTAGAAGCACAAGCATTTCGCTACACTCGCATTAACATCTGCTAACCATGTGTATGTGACAAATACAATTTGATTTGATGTGATTTGATCATCCTCACCAGGGTCTCGACCTGACTGCAGTTTGGCATCGTAACAGACTTCGGTGGGCAAATGCTCACCTTCGTTGGCTACTGGCACGCTGGAGAAGTGTGGATCCTGGTTTCAACTGTACTGGGCAGATGCCAGACAGTGTGTATGGCGTTGTGTGGGTGAGCAGTTTGCTGATGTCGACATTGTGGAGAGAGTGACCCATGGTGGCAGTGGGGTTATGGTATATGGACAGGCATAATCTACGGACACTGAACACAATTTAGATTTTATCGATGGCAATTTGAATGCAGAGATACCGTGACGAGATCCTGAGGCACGTTGTCATACCATTCATCTACCACCATCACCTCATGTTTCAGCATGATAATGCAGGCCTCATGTTGCAAGGATCTGTACACAATTCCTGGAAGCTGAAAATGTCCCAGTTCTTCCATGGTCTGTATACTCACTAGACATGTCATCCATTGAGCATGTTTGGGATGCTCTGGATCAAAGTGTACGACAGTGTGTTCCAGTTCCAGCCAATATCCAGAAACTTCGCATAGCATTAAAGAGGAGTGGGACAACATTCCACAGGCCACAATCAACAGCCGTGATCAACTCTATGAGAAGGAGACGTGTCGCGCTGCATGAGTCAAACTATGGTCACACCAGATGCTGACTGGTTTTCAGATCCACGCCCATACCTTTTTCAAAAAGGTGTCTTTCACCAACAGATGCATATTTGTATTCCCATTCATGTGAAATCCATAGATTAGGGCCTAGTGAATTTATATGAACTGTATCTCAATCAAATTAAATAAATTGTTGCATGTTGCATTTATATTTTTGTTGAATGTATATAAAGCACTTCTCCAGAAACTTCCATACTAGCTCACCTCACTTCTAATGTGGAAATCTAGTAACTATAATACGCCCTCTCAAGTCTGGTTGGTATTAGAGGTTTCACAGGTCACCTCAAGGTTGGGGAAGACTGCTTTCAGTTACTATGCCCCTCAGACCTGGAATTACCTACAGGTCACTCTAAAACGTGATTCTTTGTTCCCAAAAGGTGAATTTAGGGCTCTGATATTTTTTTATTTCACCAGGTAGGCCAGTTGAGAACAAGTTCTCATTTACAACTGTGACCTGGCTGTAACGACGTTCTTCGTTTGTCGAAAGAGAGTCGGACCGAAATGCAGCGTGCGTGGTGCTGGCACTGGTGGTACTGGGCCGAGGACACGCACAGGAAGCCGCGGAGAGCTGCTACCGGAGGACTGGTGTGTGGAGGTGGCTCTGAATAGACCGGACCGTGCAGGCGCACTGGAGTTCTTGAGCACCGAGCCTGCCCAACCTTACCTGGCTCGATGCCCACTCTAGCCCGGCCAATACAAAGGGCTGGTATGAACCGCACCGGGCTATGCACCCGCACTGGAAACACCGTGCGCTCCATAGCATAACACGGTGCCTGCCCGGTCTCTCTAGCCCCCCGGTAAGCACAGGGAGTTTGCGCAGGTCTCCTACCTGACATAGCCATACTCCCTGTAAGCCCCCTCCAATACATTTTTTGGGCTGACTCTCAGGCTTCCATCCGCGTCGCCGTGCTGCCTCCTCATACCAGCGCCTCTCCGCTTTTGTCGCCTCCAGTTCTTCCATGGGACGGCGATATTCTCCAGGCTGAGCCCAGGGTCCTTTTCCGTCTAATATCTCCTCCCAAGTCCAGAAGTCCTTTGATCGCTGCTCCTAATGATTAACAGTGAGAGTTGACTCAGGTCTGACTCCTGACTCTGCTACTCTCTCCCTGAGCCTTCCCCCAATACATTTTTGGGGCTGACTTTCGGGTTTCTTTCTGCGCCGCCTTGTCTTTCTCTTCGACTCCATTTTCCTATAGCCCTCTTCGCACTGCTCCAGCGAATCCCAGGCGGGCTCCGGCAATCTCTCTGGGTTGACCGCCCACCTGTCTATTTCATCCCACGTCGTATACTCCATACTTCTGCTATCCATAACGTCCTCCCTTCACTGCACCTGCTGTCGCTGCCTGTAACCACGCCACTCGGTCCGTGTGTGGTGGGTGATTCTGTAACGGCGTTCTTCGTTTGTCGAAAGAGAGTCGGACCGAAATGCAGCGTGGTGGTTACTCATGTCTTTAATGAAACAAATGACGATACATGAAATAACTTAATAAATACAAAAACAACAAACGGAACGTGAAACCTAAGTACAGCCTATCTGGTGAACACTACACAGAGACAGGAACAATCACCCACGAAATACACAGTGAAACCCAGGCTACCTAAATACGGTTCCCCATCAGAGACAACAAGAATCACCTGACTCTGATTGAGAACCGCTTCAGGCAGCCAAGCCTAAACTAGACACACCCCTAATCAACCACAATCCCAATACCTACAAAAAACCCAATACGACAACACAATAAACCCATGTCACACTCTGGCCTGAACAAATATATAACGAAAACACAAAATACAATGACCAAGGCGTGACACTGGCCAAGATAAAGCAGAGCGGCGAGACAAAAATTACAACACAGAGTTACACATGCGATAAACAAACGTACAGTCAATAACACAATAATAATAACAATAATAACACTTACCAATGAAAACTGCACTTGTTTTGATTGATTGTATATATTTGTTTCTACTGCACTTTTAAATGTAATGTAATTGATTTATTTGAAATGTTGTAACTGTAATATGTAGTGATCATGCATGAATAGTTATTCACATTGCTTGAACTATTGTTTTCAGGGCACCATTGGAAATGGACCCTGGTCTCAATCGGTTCCCCTGGTTAAATAAAGGTTAATACGTGTGGGTGTGTTGACGTGTTAGTGACTTGGTATTAATGAACTCTCCAGCTATAGACCTCACTCACTTCTTTGTCACAGGAGACAACCTTCTCTCTCTCTCTCTCTCTCTCTCTCTCTCTCTCTCTCTCTCTCTCTCGCTCTTTTTTTATCACTTTCCTTCCTTCCTTCCTTTCTCTCTCTCTGTCTCGCTCTCTCTCTCTCTCTCTCTCTCTCTCTCTCTCTCTCTCTCTCTCTCTCTCTCTCTCTCTCTCTCTCTCGCTCTCTCTCTCTCTCGCTCTCTCTCTCTCTCTCTCTCGCTCTCTCGCTCTCTCTCGCTCTCTCTCTCGCTCTCTCTCTCGCTCTCTCTCTCTCTCTCTCTCTCGTCCTCGCTCTCGCTCTTTTTTTCTCTTTCTTTCCTTTCTCTCTCTTTCTCTTTCCTCTAAGATTAATCCATGGCCTACTCTAGAGAGAGGTTCATTTTGACGATTGCTGAAGGATTTCCAAGGCTCTTAAAGGGTGAGATAGTCATGGTTAGGCCTCATTATAGTGTCTGGGGAGAGAGAGAAAAGACAGGAAATAGTTTTGTTCTGCTTAGAGAGCAGTAGCAGTCGGCTAAGTGAACATGCTGTCAAAGAGAGAAAGTGAGAGAGACATTTGTTCTGTGATTAGCACAGTGAGTGCTCTCAGCTCCTCCACTGTTCTCTACTTAATTAGCAATTACTATCTAGAGGACTTAGATGAGCAGACAGCCTTTAATCTTGTTCTTCCTCTGGCTGGATCCAACATGTACAGTACCTTATGTGCTACTCTGGGGATCTTGAATTGTAGAGAAATAACTTTACCACAATTGACTGTGTTCAACATCAATCTCGGTGGCTGTTGGAATTTTTCAGCCATATAGACATGGAATTGATTTTGCAATTGCTCTCTTTTTTAGTCTCTCTCTCTCTCCCTCTCTCCCTCTCTCTCTCTCTCTCTCTCTCTCTCTCTCTCTCTCTCTCTCTCTCTCTCTCTCTCTCTCTCTCTCTCTCTCTCTCTCTCTCTCTCTCTCTCTCTCTCTCTCTCTCTCTCTCTCTCTCTACACTACCGTTCAAATGATTAGGGTCACTTAGAAATGTCCTTGTTTTTGAAAGAAAAGCTTATTTTTTGTCCATTAAAATAACATCAAATTGATCAGAAATACAGTGTTGACATTGTTCATGTTGTAAATGACTTGGATTTTTAATGGAATATCTATATAGGCGTAGAGACCCATTATCAGCAACCATCACTCAATTAGCCTTTTAAAATGATAAACTTGGATTAGCTAACACCGATAATGGGCCTCTGTACGCCTATATATATAAATATATTTTCCTCTCTCCTATCCATTGCCTGACATAATATCGAGAGAGCATTCTGATTGTGTCTTCTCGCTGCTCCAAGACATCTCAGCCATACCAAATCTCTTAGAAGCGCGAGGCGAAAGGGGAAGAATTCGGCTTAGTCCTGGAATGGCTTGGATAGCGGGCCCCTTCTGAGTTTCCTTCAACTTTTCATTTTGCGGAGTGCCTTGGTAGATTTACTGTAATCTGGCAGATCAAAGGCAATGAGTTCAGTCCTATTCCCATAATCCTGTTTGATGGTGACTGTTGTGAAAGTAGTAACAATGAAAAAAGATAATTCAGTTTAAGCTGGTGGGGTGTTTTTTCCCCCTCTCATTACATACGGTATGTTGACGCATTAATAACAGATTCATCATCTTCTATTTTGGTTCTGTTTGCATGGTTTCTCATTTTTCTCTCTTCAGTTTACATTTGAGTAATTTAGCAGACGTGCTTACCCAGAGCGACTTACAATAGTGAGTGCATACATCCGCATAATGGTCCTCCTCAAATCAAACCCACAACTCGGGCATTGCAAGCACCATGTTCTACCAACTGAGCCACACAGGACCACAGTTCACAGAGAGGATGCTGTTGATGCTGTTGATTAATTCATATCAGCTCTGGTTTTAGTTGATGATAATGAACTAAATCATCATTTCCAATCATGGATCTGCTTGGGTTCTATCCAAACTACAGTATAATACTTCTTACATTGTTAATCAAGTGTGATTTTCACGGCAGACTGTTTGAGAGAGAGGGGGGGGGGGGGCAAGAGAAACAGTTATTGATCCATCTCTCTGATCTAAACCATGGGTTAATGGATTAGCTTCCCCTTTTTGCATCAACACATCTGAAAAGGCCTGAACTGTAGCTCAGTGCTATGCTAACCCAACAGAAAGGAAATCACATTTTTACCCAGCGACAGGCTCTCTGGCTGAGGGCTCAGTCATCTAGTAAGCATTCCAGGAGTGATAATTATGATATTTCATCTTACAGCCAAATAATATTCCAACTGGGGCCCTCGTCGCCGCCAGGATGGCTGCTTTGATTCACTTAAGTGGGAAACAATTAGTGACAGTGAATGTCCCTCCCGGACATGGTGGAACCCCTGTACGATGCCCCCCGGAAAGCCTGTTCCCCTACTCCATACGGTGACCCCCCTCACATACATTGCCCCCTGAAAGCCATTTCTCCAGCCTAATATGTGCCCCCCTCCCAATACAGTGCCCCCCAAAGGCCTACCCCCTCCCTGCGTAATGCGTACCTCCCTGCTCTACCCTAGCGCTCCACTTAGGGGCATGATACTAATGGCAGATGTTGTCTCTAAGTGGAGGGCAGCCATCAGAGCTCTGGAGACAGTTGCCTCTTTTAACCTTTTTTTTTACCTTCATCTCACTCCAAATCACAATGAACAAGACCATCTCTGTCTATTTTTCTCTCTTCTTCAAACCGAATCGGCAACTGCAGTAAATGACCCTCGGGGCTCACACTGACAGGAGACTGCTTTGCTGGGCAAACCAATTATTAAAAACCCAAAGCGTCTGTTCACTGTGTTTCTGCTGCCCGTGTTAGCTCAGTATCCCAGGAATTTGACAACAAACCAGGGGAATAAAGGAGGGGAGTGTGGCGATGTTGAAGGTCTCTGTGCTCAAAGTACTGTATTGCAGATGTACTGTTTCCTGAAAGGAGGAAATATCCCCCTTCTCTCTCGTTCTCTCTCTCGTTCGCTCTCTCGCAGACATCAGACGAGCAAATCAAATGAAAAAGATTCCATTTGCCTTTCTTATGTGTTTGTTTACTTCTGCTTGCTTCACACAGACACAGCTCTGCATCTTTCATGTGGATAGTATTTCTCTCCTGTTCTCACTCTCTCTTGTTCTGAGATCGCTATCTCCTTCTCTCCTTCTCTCCTTCTGACTTCCTCTTAATCTCATTGTTCTCTCCCCCTCTCTTTCCCCTTTCCCTCTCTCTTTCCCCTTCACATGTATCTCTCCCCTTACCCTCCTTTCTTATTCGGAGCTCCCTCCCTCCCTTGCTCACAAAGACAATTGTGTGACATTGATCTAGAGATCATGGAGGATGTGGCCTCCTCTTCAGAAAGGCACAGTGCCATGCCTCTGTGTGACGATAAACTCTTGATAGTGCAACAACAAAAAAGTTGGCAAAGAATCTGCAAAGAACAACCCTGTAACTTCAAATGTTGATGACAGCCTCCTGCGTCTGCAATGTTCGTTTACATGGATCTCTACAACTGGGGCATATCTCAAAAACAACACAATGCAAAGAAACTTCTGGAATCATACTAGAAGAGAAGCTGTAAAATGCATCTTACCTACGCAATCTTTTTAGTCAGTTCAGTTGCATGAAACAGCTACATGTATGGTCGCCTACATTTTGTTAATTGTGTCTTGTCTTTTTGGAAGACAATTTTGTACAGTAATCATCTTCTTCTCTTTGAGAGTAGAAAAAAAAGAAGACAAGCCCTCTTCTCACACATAATGAGAACCAGCCCAATGGCACATGTCTGATTGATGTGGGGAACTGTGGTTGCTCTGCCTTGACTTTAAGACGTTTTCTCTCTCTCTCTCTCTCTCTCTCTCTCTCTCTCTCTCTCTCTCTCTCTCTCTCTCTCTCTCTCTCTCTCTCTCTCTCTCTCTCTCTCTCTCTCTCTCTCTCTCTCTCTCTCTTCCTTTCTTTTGTCACCTTGTCAAGACCTGAGTGATTTATCATTAGAATACCGTAGGAATAATACACTCATTCTAATACGGTTCATGATTTAATCCTTTCTATTTGGGCTCTGGTTAGAATGCCCTGACTGTTCATACTGTGAAGGAAGAGGTCTTATTGGTGCAAGAGAAGGAACCTGTGGAGTAGAGACCCCCTAGTGGTAGCTTTGGAAACAGTAGTACCCTCCAGGATTATACAGCTCATACAGCCTCATTGTTTTCTTTTCATTTGTCCTCTGAGTATCTCACCTCTCTGAAAAATGGCACCATTTAATTTCCACGGAAATAGGTCTTTGAGTTGTTCACAAATACAGTGTATTCTATAGTGGTGACAGTGTTGAGACTGAGTACAAGAGGGGGGGTTTAGTGAGGCTGAGCAAGATTATAGTCTGGAATCAGGCTGGAATGAGTAGATGTTCACCACATACTGTAGCCAGCTATGATCATCCCTTTGTCTCTGCAGGGCTGTGAGGGAGCTATAGGGCTGAGCTGGGTTGGGGTGCGGCTGGGGTGGGCTGCATCAGTAGCCTTGGTCGGCTCCATAGAATCCAGAGCCTCCACAGTATTTATTATCTGGGCTTTATCTAATAATAATAATAATATATGTAATTTGTATAGCTAGGATCTAAAAATAACATTTCAGTTACCCTGAAATTGACAGTTCTGGGTGGAAGATATTCCACTGTCATCCACAGAGGCAGGTGCAAGTCCAACAGGTCACATCCTGTGTCCACTGTCATGCGCACCTTCCTCACCTGGATATTTAACAAATCTGGATGTGGATATTCATCAAATCAATCATGATTTGTATATTATAACATGCCCTCAATGTGGTCATAAAACCCGATTTAATATATTTGGCAATTTTCACTGCATAACATTTAGAAGTAGCCCCTTTTCAGGTTTAGAATAAGTAACTCCTAAATGTTCACTCCCATTCGTATAAGCTGGCAGCATAGCTAGCATAGAGAAATCAGTGTCAGTCTTTTTAAAAACTTGAATTCAGTTGATTGTTGATGATGACATGAATATACTCCAATTTGTATCTCAACATAGTGTGAAATGCACAAGGAGATTCGGGATCTTTCCCCCACGCGTTTCCATGGCATTTCCATTGTTTGGGTCGAGTTCCATTGATTTCTTTACTGCATCTATCTATCTATCTATCTATCTATCTATCTATCTATCTATCTATCTATCTATATACTGTATCTATAGAAGTTCCTGAGTTTTCCCAGCATTCCCAGCATAAGGCGCTAGTAGATTCAGGTGCAGCTGGGAACTTTATTGACCTTCGCTTGCTCCTAGATTAGGGATCTCTATTGTTCCTGTTGATGTGCCCTTCCCTGTACATTCCTTAGATAGTCGTCCTTTAGGGCTGGGTATGATTAGGGAGGGCACAGCTCCACTATGAATGATAACGCAGGAGGGTCATGAGGAGAGAATTAGTCTCTTCTTGATCGATTCTCCTGCGTTTCCTGTGGTGTTGGGGTTTCCTTGGTTGGCCCATCATGACTCCAATATTTCGTGGCAACAGAGGGCTCTCAAGGGATGGTCACGTCAGTGTTCAGGGAGGTGTATAGGTGTTTCCATAGGCGCAACTATGGTGGAGAGACCAAACCAGGTCTCCGTCATGCACATCCCCCCTGAATGTGCCGATTTGTCTCTCACCTTCTGTTAAAAGAAGGCGACTCAACTACCACCCCATCGACGGGGGGATTGTGTGATGAATCTCCTGGTAGATGCAGCACTTCCCAGGAGTCACGTGTATCCTCTGTCACAGGAGGAGACGGCGGCTATGGAAACATATGTCTCTGAATCTCTGGGACAGGATACATTCGGCCTTCCACTTCACCTGCCTCAAGTTTATTTTTTGTGAAGAAGAAGGATGGAGGTTTACACCTGTGCATTGACTATAGATGTTTAAATCAGATCACGGTGAAGTATAGTTAGCCTCTGCCTTTCATAGCCAGTGTGACCGAGTCATTGCATGGGGGCATTTATTACCACCTCTGGGCACTATGAGTACCTCGTCATGCCGTACAGGTTTACGAATGCTCCATCCGTCTTCCAATCCTTTGTAGACGAGATATTCAGGGACCTGCACGGGCAGGGTGCAGTGGTGTATATAGATGGCATTCTAATATACTCCACTACACGCACCGAGCATGTGTCTCTGGTGCGCAAGGTGCTTGGTCGACTGTTGGAGCATGACCTGTTCTTTCAACAGTCCGTCTCCTTCCTAGGGTACCGCCTGTCTGAGTCAGGGGTGGAGATGGTAGAGACCGCATTTCAGTCGTGCATTATTGGCCGACTCCAACCACGGTAAAGGAGGTGCAGCGGTTCTTAGGGTTTGCCAACTACTACCGGAGCTTTATCCAGGGCTTTGGTCAGGTAGCGGCTCCCATTACCTCTTTACTGAAGGGGGGGACCGGTGCGACTGCAGTGGTCAGCTGGGGAGGACAGGGCTTTCGGTCACCTGAAGGCTCTGTTTACCTTGGCTCTTGTGGTGGCTCATCCTGATCCTCCCTTAGCATTCATAGTACAGGTGGACGCGGGATAGGAGCTGTTCTATCTCAGTTGTCTCAGGACAACTCTCTGCAGCACTCCACCAATCAGTTCTTTATGGTAGGGTGGCCAGATGTTAGCTCTGGTCTGATGAATCCGAGATTGAACTCTTGGCCTGAATGCCAAGTGTCAGATCTGGAGGAAACCAGGCACCGCTCATCACCTGGCCAATACCATCCCTACTGTGAAGTATGGTGGTGGCAGCATCATGCTGTTGGGATGTTTTTCAGCAGCAGGGATTGGGAGACTATTCAGGATTGAGTGAAAGATGTACGGAGCAAAGTACAGAGAGATCCTTTATGAAATCCTACTCCAGAGCGCTCAGGACCTCAGACTGGGGTGAAGGTTCACCTTCCTACAGGACAACGACCCTAAGTACGCATCCAAGACAATTCAGGCGTGGCTTCGGGTTTTTGAATGTCCTTGAGTGGCCCAGCCAGAGCCTGGACTTGAACTCAATCGAACATCTCTGAAGAGGCCTGAAAATAGCTGTGCAGCAACGGTCTCCATGCAACTTTACAGAGCTTAGAGGATCTGCAGAAAATAATGGGAGAAACCCCCCTGCATACAGGTAGCGTCATACCCAAGAAGACACAATGCTGTAATCACTGTCAAAGGTGCTTCAACAAAGTAAAGGGTCTGAATGTAAATGAATGTAAATGTGATATTCCATTATTATTTGTTTTATAAATTAGGAAATATTTCTAAAAACCTGTTTTTGCTTTGTCATTATTGGGTATTGTGTGTAGATTTATGAGAATTTAAAAAAACAATTTAAAACCTGTTAAGGAGGCTGCGAATTTTTGCTGCTTTTTGTTAAAACTCGCGCAAAATTTCAATGTCCTGCTACTCATGCCAGGAATATAGTATATGCATACACTCTGAAGTCTCTAAAACTGGTTAAATCATGTCTGTGACTATAACAGAACGTGTGTAGGAGGCAAAATCCCAAGGAAAACTGTTCACAAAAAACACAAAAAAATATCCCTCCGCCAGTCTCTGTATTGTCTATGGCAAGGGAAAATAGATAGCGTCCAGTTTACAATGCCTACAGCTTCCACACGATGTCGCCAGTACTGGCAATTGAGTTGAAGTTTATCCTTGATTAGATGAGGAATAGGCACTTCCTGTCTTCGGGTACACCAGAGGAAGTTATGAAAGGGTGAATATGGACCATGATTTCAAGACTTGCTGCTATCGAATACAGATCGCCCCGTGATCAATTTGATCGATTATTAACGTTTACTGATACCTAAAGTTGGATTACAAAAGTAGTTTGAAGTGTTTTGTCAAAGTTTATAGGCAACTTTTTTAATTAAAAAAAATGACGTTGCGTTTTTGAAAGCAGTTTTTTCCTGATCAGACGAGCTTCATAAATGGACATTTTGGGTATACATGGACGGATTTAATCGAAAAAAAGACCCATTTGTGATGTTTATGGGACATATAGGAGTGCCAACAAAGAAGCTCGTCAAAGGTAATGAATGTTTTATATTTTCACAACGAGTGTAGCTTTAATTGAGTACCCTGCATGTGTGCTTTAATGAAAGTTTGAGTTGTATCGAGTACTATAAGTTGTCACTCTGAAATGTCCGCTGATTTCCACTGATGTTGATCCCTGTACAGGGCAGCAGCCCTAATTAAACCATTTTAGAACAAGGCTGTAACAAAATGTACTTAACAAAATGTAGAAAAAGTCAAGCGGTCTGAATACTTTCCGAAGGCACCGTATTCGACAATACCTTTTCAATTCAATGCGCTGCTCATTTAGCTACCTAAGTACCAGCCTGGATGATCCAACAGAAACCTCAGAACCAAAAACAAAAGCCTTCTCAGCTCATACACACCACCGTCAGGTTATCACGGAGTTTCCGCTCTCCTCTCTCTGTCACCCATTGAGGTGAATAGGATACTCCGTCATGGAACAATGTGGTTGTAGACAAATCAGGTTTGTTTCTTCTGAGATTCCTTCATTCTGTCTCGCCATTACATTTCACAGTTTATTTATCATTTTCTACTGTTTGTTTTGCCTGTGTAATGTGTTGCTCTGGCCACTCCCGATCTGGCCAGCAGAAAGAATAACAGAAGAAGCTACTTCGATTGCTGCTTGTCAGAAACTGGCAAGCCTTATCACAGGATGGGTGGATGGATAGATGATGGGTGAGTGGGTAGATGGGTGTGATTGTGAAGCGTGTTGGGATTGATTCAGGGCAACTTGTGTGTGTGTGGACATACGTGTGTGTGCATGCATGCTTTTATGCACGGGCGGGCGTGTGTGTGTATGCTCATGTTTGTGTGTGTGTGTGTGTGGGGGGGGGGAGGGGGGGACAGTCTGTGGATGGGAATGATTAATGGGCTCCTCCAGCATGAAGGAGCCACATCCTGGGCCCCATAGCCTGAACAGGAACATAGGGACACGCTACTCCTCCCTCCATCCTTTCCCGTCTCTTCCTCCCTCCCTCACTCCCTCCAAACCCTGCTTGTTTTCACACCTGCTTGCGGCCTTGACCACACTGCACTGTGCTGAGAAGTTTCTTTCTCACTGTCACTTTTACTTTCTTTCTTTCTCTATCTCTCCCTCTCTGATACGTGCATCTGTACTGTGATAAAATGGGGCAACACCGCAGAGAATGGTCCGTATTGAAAGCGGAAAAGAAAAGGGAGCTTCAGGGGGCGAGTGCAACGAAGCAAAAGTGTACAAATGTTTATGTTTGACTTGACAAATCAAGATGTGAGGTAATTGATGATTGATGAGGATTATCCCAAGGCGTTGACGCCCTGAGTTGTCTGGGTGAGGCGGGGAGGAGGGTGGTGTGTGTGTGTGTGTGTGTGTGTGTGTGTGTGTGTGTGTGTGTGTGTGTGTGTGTGTGTGTGTGTGTGTGTGTGTGTGTGTGTGTGTGTGTGTGTGTGTGTGTGTGTGTGTGTGTGTGTGTGTGTGTGCGTGTGTGTGTGTGATCAGAAGGCCCTTCTAGTGTGCAAGGGGAGCCTGAGAGGCGGAGATGGAGAGCAGCTATGGTGTTCAAGGTTTTAATGGTGGTTTTCTCTAAGGACTCGGTGAGCTCAGAGCTCGGATTGACTGTAGTTCCTGGACTGGGTGACTGAGGGGGGTTGAAAGTGTGGGGGTTTTGGGTGACTGGTGGTGGGTGGAAGGGTGGTTATGAGTGGAAGGTTTTGGATGACTGAGGGGACTGTAAGGGCAGAGGAGTGGTGGGTTTTGGGTGACTGGAGCCTGGTGTGTAAGAGGATTGGTTTCAGTAACTCTGACTGATCGACAGACCCGTTGTGGCAGGTGTCACATGTGTTGTAGGAGGGGACAGGGACTGCGGCTGGCCTGAGTAGCTGGTCTTCTGTCACGTATGGGCAGTCCTTCTGGCATGCTGCCACAGGTAGAAGCATATGCTTGTTTGTTAGTTTGTGTGTGTGTGTGTGTGTGTGTGTGTGTGTGTGTGTGTGTGTGTGTGTGTGTGTGTGTGTGTGTGTGTGTGTGTGTGTGTGTGTGTGTGTGTGTGTGTGTGTGTGTGTGTGTGTGTGTGTGTGTGTGTGTGTGTGTGTGTAAACTGAGGCAGTGTGATTAATGAGTGCTCCAACTTCAGGGGACAGCCATGGCAGGGTGTGACGAATAAACACTGTAGACCTGCATCCTTTCTCTCAACATGACACACACACACACACACACACACACACACACACACACACACACACACACACACACACACACACACACACACACACACACACACACACACACACACACACACACACACACTGTTCCATTAAACCGGTCCTGACAGTGAAACACCTGTCTTCTGTGCCAACAACAGCATTGGCTGGCATCCATTTATCTATCAGACTAATCATGAAGCATTGAAACAGCACTTCCCTTTTCATCTGGGCTTGATCCTAATCAGGGCCAACTGTCTGAGTCATGTGAACAGTTACACACACACACACACACACACACACACACACACACACACACACACACACACACACACACACACACACACACACACACACACACACACACACACACACACACACACACACACACACACACACACACACACACACTCATTTATATACAACCACACACACACACAGAGAGAGAGACAGACATACACACACCTAAAGACACACACACATAAAGTGTGCATGCTGCTATGTGCATGTGTGGGTAAAGACTCCTTTACTTAAAAGTGTTGAGCCCCAGCTTTGTGAGTTCTGCTGATAACAGCAGTAAGACGGGGGAGACAGTTCAAAGACGTTCAGCACCATGTGTGGCTCTCCTTCATTCCACTTTATAGTTTCTCCAGAAGAATTATCCCCACTGTGATAGCTATTATTAGTGGTGTAAAACCTAGCCTATGCAAACGAACTCTGACAGGACAAATGAAAGTCATCAAAAGTGCATTCTCGCTTTCACTCTCTCTCGCTCTCTTTTCCACTCTTTCTCGTTCTCTCTCTCTCTCTCTCTCTCTCAGTTTGTAAAAGGAAGAAGGGGATTTAAAGTTCCGAAACGCTCTGAAGAGAACATTGGGAAGCAGAGAATTAAAGAGGGGGAGAATAAAAAGAGTGCTATATGTAGTTGAAATGAGTTCAGAGCTCTGCTCTACAGTGTCCATTCACCGTAGAAATACTTGGTAACAGAACTTTTCCTTTAGATAAAGAGAACCAGCTTTGTCCATGTCCATTCCTACACAAATGAATCATCATATTCTCCGCTAGAGTTAGGAGGGTTTAAATCGCATGTCTTGACCTTTTGCTACAGAAGTGCAATAGTTGACATTCTAATACCAACAACCATTTACCCTGGCAAACTTTTGTCTTTAATGTTCTCCTTAGAAAGGGCAAGTCTAACTGTTAATGATGTGGTGTGTAATTATGACACAATAATATATCACACACCATGTAAACCAACCCCAGGGTCATAAATATAATGCATGCTCTCATCTTTAAGTATGGAGACCATGTTGCATTTGCACACACAAACACACACACACACACTTGCACACACACACATATAGAAGTGAGCACATGCATGGACCCTGCTCTGCTGTAATGGTACAGTCCACATGCCATTCCAATGCGATGAGGGGGGGGATTGATATCTGGGGGGGCACATAATCATCAGCCTCGAGGGCCTCGGCTGCCCTACTTTCTTTCCCCTCTGCCAGTGCCACGAGGCCTGGACACTGCCTGCCTGACATCACTGGAAAGATGAGAGAAGGCGGGAGAGAGTGAATGGGGAAGGGGCTAAGAGTGAATGAAGGGAGGAGAGCGATGGAGATTGAGAGAGTGAAAGAAAAGGGAGAAGCACTGGAGGTAGAGAGAGAGAGGGAGGGGAGACAGATATAGAGACTGGGGACTGGCACTAGTTTAATGTGGTTATTCTTGGGGTCTGACGAGTGTGTTGGCAGCTCTGCAGTCTGCTCTTATCTCCATTCAGTCCCTGCTCAGACCTCTGCACTCCTCAGCGATAATGGCCTCGTATTAGGACTGAGCCCTGGGCACAGGGAGGCAGCCAGGCAGGGATGGGAAAGGTTAGCAACTACAGGAGGGATAGCAGCAAGGATGGCCACATTCAGAAATAATATCCCCTGTTGCTCAGGAGCGGAGGGTGGAAAGGAAGAGAAGATGACACACCCCATCACACACTCACAGACAAGAGTAAATATAGATGCACACAAAGATACACACACACATTTTATAAACATGCCATCTACAGTTGAATGGAGCCTGTAAACCTACATAGAGAGCAGCAGCAGTAACAGCTGTGTGTCCAGTGGGCCTGCAGCCACTCTCTCTCCACTGGTACTGGCACATTAGCAGACAGACAGACAAACTTGCAGGCTGACAGATAGTGCCCCCTGCCTCCCACCTCATCTGGCCTAATGCCTTCACTGTACTGAAAGAGGATGTGTTCTCAATGGCACCCTATTCTGTATATAGCGAACTACTTTCCACCTTGTCCCCCATGCTGTTGACCCATTCATTCGGTATCAAATCCTTATTATAATTAGCATGGACAAAGAGTGACACACACACAGCTCTGCCCAGAGTAGGAATTGTCCACATGCAACTAATGGAGTGCAGACCCCTGGTACATCCCACCCACGAGCACCTGTTCAATCTAACACCCAAGAGACTCTCTCTCTGTCTCTCTGTGTCTCTGTCTCCCTCTCACACACACACATGCACACACACCCCACCACAGCACCAAGCTGTCCCACTGTGATAAGCTCAGTGGCATTTTCATCAGCGGACCGCTTCTCCGCTCCGATTGGACCATTATCATAAGAAAGACTTTCTGGGTCCAGGAAGCCTCTGGACGCTGATTCATGTTCAAAATTGGGATTAGTTCATCTGTCCCCTCAAATCCCCTCAAACACATGAGGAACAAACATTCAACAGATAGATAACCACCACAGCTTTGGTAGAGAGGAGAAGGGGAGGAGGAGGGGAGAAGGGAAGGAGGTGCGGAGATATTTCGATATTCCACCCATGTCCATTTCTTTCTCTTTCTCTCTGCCTTTTTAATGTCTCTGTCTGTGTGCGCTTCTTTCAGTCTCACTTAACCTCTCCTTTCTCTCTGCATCTATGTTAGCTGACCGTTGTCACCTCCCCTGTAGGCCCCAGTTAGCTTGCCAAAAACAGTGGGGTACTCCCCTTGTGAAATGATATGTTGAGAGAGCACTGTGCGTTTCTGAAGGAAAAGTAGACAGTAGACAGACAAACCCTGTTGTTTTGTCATTGCTTGACATCTGAAATGTTATCTTTCTCCACAAACCGGCGAGTGTTTGATGTGGCACAGAGAAGTAGAGGGGCTCCATACGAGCAACAAAAGCCAAAAAGAGAAAAAGGATTTAACAGATGAAAAGAAGAATAGCATCTCTGAAAACGCTCTTGGTCTGTTCTGTTGTTGGTTTAAAATTCTCTGCTATGAGGCTGACCACTTTGTTTTCAGAAGGAGAAACGGGTTGTAATGCAAAGCTAACAGACCCAAAGGAAGCCAAACACCACCAACATCCTTGAGTCAGAAGAAAGAAGAGAAGAGAGAAAGAAGAGAAATAAGGAATGGGACTGAAGATGAAAGGGACTTCTACAATCAACGTACACCTCCATTCCTCCCTCCCTCCCTCCCTCCCTCCCTCCCTCCCTCCCTCCCTCCCTCCCTCCCTCCCTCCCTCCGTCCACCCATCCCTTCCTTATACACTCACTGACATGAAATGGCCTGTCTCACGTCAATTGAGCACAAAGCAGTCCAATTTCCAGGTAGGTAAATGAGAGATTATTTAAATGCTGACCCTAAACTCTGCCTGCGTCCCAAATGTCACCATTTCCCTATTTATGGCATATATATATATTTACCCCATAGGGCTCTGGTCAAAAGTAGTGCGCTATATAGCGAACAGGGTGCCATTTTGGACACATATCCTGTCACATTGCCTTGGCTGAGGAGATCTCAGAGGGTTTTAATTTCCCTCATGCTGAGGGAGCTTTAGCTAATCAGTTTTCTCCTCGTTTCTCCTCTCCACAACTTCAAAGTTCAACGTGATTTAGCTAGAGATGATCTTCAGCTCTGCAGAGCCAATTTGATTTGTGCTTTAGCTACTTTCCTTTCTAGACAGGCTGGGTAGATAAATGAACAAAGCGTTTTGAATCCCTAGACTGAATGACATGTCTGTCCATTGTACTGTACACGTGTGGTATTAAAGTTGAGTTAGTTTGGCTAAGCAGCACAGTGGAAAATGATAATTGAGTTGTAGGAAGAAAGATCAGGATCTAATGCAATAGACCCGCTTGGTTTAACAAGTTGCAATTCACACTCAATCTCCTTTTATATGAAAGTCACTTTGTGACAACATGCTATCAGTATGGTGAGAACCTGATTTGATCAAATAATTGATGCCATTTAGCAGATGCTTTTATCCAAATCGGCTTACAGTCAGGTGTTCATACATTTTTACATAAGGGTGGCCCCTGTAATTGAACCCACAATCGTTGCATTGCAAGTGCCATGTTCTACCAACTGAGCCACAAATAAAGTGTAATTAATGTCCTGTATGACTATTAGTGCTAAGCATAATGTACTCTGACTCTGCTATCTCTTCCCTATAGTGTAATAGTGCTTCACTCCTGCCCATTAGAACAGCTGTAATTGTTACACTCAAAATTATTAGACCATCCTATAAGACCATTAAGCATAATATATTTCCACTAAGAACTATCTTCCCATAGTGTAGCGGTGCTTCACACCTTCCCATAACCACCCTCTCCATTCCCATAACCACCCTCTCCCTGGAGCGAGTGGAGGGAGAGAAACGAGCTTCCCTCCACACTTTATTGATTCCAGAGGTTATTAACACATAGTCAAGAAAGTAATCACCTTATTAGGAGCAGATTGCAGCGCCAGCGCCTTCCTGCCTGACTGCCAAGATGCATCCCAAATGACACCCTATTTCCTATACAGTGCACTACTTTTGACCAGGGCCCATAGGACTCTGGACAAAAGTAGTGCACTTACGTAGGGGATAGGGTAGCTATTGGGACGACACACACTCTACTCACTCTACACTCAACCTCATGTTCTTACAGTAAATGAGAAAATCCCCATATTACTCTGAGGAAAGATAATCGGTTACATTAACGAATGCAGCAAGAGGCCTTGTTACACCAATGTAATTAAAGTAGGAGAGAACAGGGAATCATGATTATCAGTTGATTCATGAAAATTACCCATTAATTATTCCTACCAGTGTTTACTTCATTAAAACGATGTAATCCGAGGGTGATATTAATGTCGAGTTAAATTGGGAATGCAAATGAATGGAATTATGGATTCTTAATCACATGTAACTTAACATGCAATTATTAATTATTAGTAAAACTATTCGGCCTATGCTTACTTCACATATCGTAATTTAAGAATTCATTTCTACGATGGTGGGATCCATTAGAGGACTTATGGACAATGATGAAGAACCTTGATTTACTGTAAATGTCCAACATGTCTCCTCGGGTCCTAGCATTGTAATGTGTCAAATCCTATTCATACCCGCCCCACAGACACACACCCCAGTGCACATGAAAAACGTGAACATTCCCTGTCTCTCCTAATAATCTCCCTTCGTATGTCTCTGCACTTTGAAACAATGGCAACAAAGAGAGCCCCATCTCCACCTTTACTGCAGCCATAAGAAGAATGAGTACAACCCCAAGAACACCATCCCAATCGTGAAGCATGGAGATGGAAACATCATTCTTTGGGGATGATTTTCTGTAAAGGGGACAGGACGACTGCACCGTATTGAGGGGAGGATGGATGGGGCCATATATCGCGAGATCTTGGCCAAAAACCTCCTTCCCTCAGTAAGATCATTGAAGATGGGTCGTGGCTGGGTCTTCCAGCATGACAAATACCCGAAACACACAGCCAGGGCAACTAAGGAGTGGCTCCGTAAGAAGCATCTCAAGGTCCTGGAGTGGCCTAGCCAGTCTCCAGACCTGAACACAATAGAACATCTTTGGAGGGAGCTGAAAGTCTGTATTGACCAGTGACAGCCCCGAAACCTGAAGGATCTGGAAAAGGTCTGTATGGAGGACTGGGCCAAAATCCCTGCTGCAGTGTGTGCAAACCTGGTCTAGAACTACAGGAAATGTATGATCTCTATAATTGCAAACAAAGGTTTCTGTACAAAATATTAAGTTCTGCTTTTCTGATGTATCAAATACTTATGTTATGCAATAAAATGCAAATGAATTACTTAAAAATCTCACAGTTGAAGTGTACCTATGATAAGAATTACAGACCTCTACATGCTTTGTAAGTAGAAAAATTGGCAGTGTATCAAATACTTGTTCTCCCCACTGTATATTCACAGTAAAACGAGTCCAATATTGACATAACGTGAAAGGCCACTCAGAAAGGAAGAAGCCACTGCTCCAAAACCGCCATAGGAAAGGCAGACTACGGTTTGCAACTGCACATGGGGACAAAGATTGTACTTTTTGGAGAAATGTCCTCTGGTCTGATGAAACAAAAATAGAACTGTTTGGCCATAATGACCATTGTTATGTTTGGAGGAAAAAGGGGAACGCTTGCAAGCCGAAGAACACCATACCAACCGTGAAG
Source organism: Oncorhynchus gorbuscha (assembly GCF_021184085.1). Classification (NCBI taxonomy): domain Eukaryota; kingdom Metazoa; phylum Chordata; class Actinopteri; order Salmoniformes; family Salmonidae; genus Oncorhynchus; species Oncorhynchus gorbuscha. The sequence goes on along the minus strand of NC_060179.1, from coordinate 65,348,153 downwards.
CACGGGGGTGGCAGCATCATGTTGTCCGGGTGCTCTGCTGCAGGAGGGACTGGTGCAATTCACAAAATAGATGGCATCATGAGGATAGAAAATTACGTGGATATATTGAAGCAACATCTCAAGCCATCAGTCAGGAAGTTAAAGCTTGGTCGCAAATGGGTCTTCCGAATGGATATTGACCACAAGCATACTTCCAAAGTTGTGGCAAAATGGCTTAAGGACAACAAAGTCAAGGTATTGGAGTGGCCATCACAAAACCCTGATCTCAATTCTATAGAACATTTGAGGGCAGAACTGAGAAAGCGTGTGTGAGCAAGGAGGCCTACAAACCTGCCTCAGTTACACCAGCTCTGTCAGGAGGAATGGGCCAAAATTCACCCAAATTACTGTGGGATCCTTGTGGAAGGCTTCCCAAAACATTTGACCCAAGTCAAACACTTTTAAGGCAATGCTACCAAATGCTAATTGAGCATATGTAAACTTCAGACTCACTGAGAATGTGATGAAAGAAATAAAAGCTGAAATAAATAATTCTCTCTAATTTTATTCTGACATTTCACATTCTTAAAATTAACTGCTGATCCTAACTGACATAAGACAGGGAATTGTTATTATGATTAAATATCAGGAATTGTGAAAAACTGAGTTTAAATGTATTTGGCTGAGGTGTATGGAAACTTCTAACTTCAACTGTAGGACAGACACTTAAAAAAATGTGGGGGGACTATCTGTTATTCCATGTAGTGCATCTGTTATTCAATGCATTTCGATGGGCTAATAGCCGTAAGGCCAAAGCATTTTTTTTCATCAAATAATTATTTTAAATGTATATGTTTAAAATTCTTAATGAAATCGCTAAATTGGTTTGACCTTATTAATTAACACAATTCCATATAGCTTTGTAGAACCCCCCTCTCCGCCTTAGACAGGGCTTAGAGTCTTATGGGTTAATGTCGAGTAAATTTGGGAATGCAAATGAATGTAATTGAGTATTCTTAATCATATTTAACTAAATATGGAATGATTAATTGTTCCTAAAACTATTAGGTAAATGCTTAGTTCACATATTGTCATTTACAGAATTAATATTTACGATAGTGGGATCTAATAGAGGACACACACCCCAGTGCACATGAAAAATCGGACCATTCCCCGTCTCTCCTTATAGAGGTAAGCCCAGAGCTTTATTTAATCTCCCTTTGTATGTCTCCGCACTTTGACACAATGGCCACAAAGAGAGCCCCATCTCCACCTTTACTGCAGCCTCAGAAAAAGGTCCGGACCAGGTATTCAACCCACCATTAACCCCTCAGCTGGGCTTTGAGAGGGCAGAGAATGGAGGGGTTACACCATTAGCTCCCTATAGTACCTCCATCCACCCATCCCTCCACATCCCTCTACCCAACGCCACCCCTTCAACAGACCAGCACCCTTTTGTTCCATTGTCCTCGGAGTGACGGATTCTGGTAACAAACAGAGGGCAAGAGGGAAAAATTAAGGGTCCAGGGTTGGGTGTTTGATTGGCAACTCAGCTCTCCAACCTGTCAACACATAGAATGAATGAATAAGAAGGCAACTTCTTAAAAAGACCAGGCCTGGCCTGAAACCAAGGGTACGTCCTGAAAAGAAGGGGACAAGACTGACCACTGTTATAATCAGAATAATAAAAAATGAAGTCCTGAGTCCTGATTCGTCTTCTCTCTGGTGGTTCATCCTGATCTTGGACTGTAATAAATTAAAGCAGAGGGAGGAGAGGTGAGGAGGAGAGTAGGTAGAAGGCCAGAGTTAGTTAACCCAGTGTCTCCCAAACTCATTCCTAAAGGCTAGAGCTGCCGCTTTCAAGGACCGGTACACTCATCCCACTACGACCTCCGACAAGCAATCAAACAGGCAAAGCATCAGTGGAGGACTAAGATCGAATCTTACTACACCAGCTCTGATGCTCGTTGGATGTGGCAGGGCTTGCACTAACACAGATTACAAAGGCAAACCCTTCCGTGAGCTTCCCAGTGATACAAGCCTACCAGACGAGCTAAATGCCTTCTATGCTCAAGCTCTTCCATGCTCGCTTCGATGCAAGCAACACTGAACCATGCATGAGAGCACCAGTAGTTCCGGATGACTGTGTGATCTCCCTCTCCATAGTCGATGTGAGTAGGACCTTTAAACATTTACAAGCCGGGGGCCAGATAGATTACCAGGACACGTACTCAGAGCATGCGCTGAACTGCTTGAGGGTGTCTTTCCTGACATTTTCCACCTGTCCCTGACCCAGTCTGTAATACCTACATGTTTCAAGGAGACACCACAGTCCCTGTGCCCAAGAACGCCAAGGTAAACTGACTAAATGACTATCGCCCTGTAGCACTCACATCTGTAGCCATGAAATGCTTTGTAAGGCTGGTCATGGCTCACATCAACACCATCATCCCAGACACACTGGACCGACTCTAATTTACATATTGCCCTAACAGATCCACAGATCACGCAATCTCCATTGCACTCCATACTGCCATCTCCCACCTGGATAAGAAGAACACCTATGTGAGAATGTTGTTCATATACTATAGCTCAGCATTCAACACCATAGTGCCCTCCAAGCTCATCAATAAGAACAGGACACCTCCCTCTGAAACTGGATCCTGGACTTGCTGATGGGCCGCACCCAGGTAGTGAGGTAGGCAACAACACATCAGCCACGCTGACCCTCAACACAGGGCCCCTTAGGGGTGCATTCTTAGTCCCCTCCTATATTCACTGTTCACCCATAACTGCATGGCCGCGCACAACTCCAACACCATCATTACGTTTTCTGACGACACGACTGTGGCAGGCCTGATCACAGACAATGATGAGACCGCTTATAGAGAGGAGGTTAGTGACAATAACCTCTCCCTCAGTATCAGCAAGACAAAGAAGCTGATCGTGTACTACAGGAAACGAAGAACCAAGCACGCCCACATCCACATTTACAGGAGCTCTAGTGGAGTGGGTCGAGAGCTTAATGTTTCTCAGTGTCCAAATCACTAAGGAATTAACATGGTCCACACAGTCGTGAAGAAGGCACGACAATGCCTCTTCGCCTCAGGAGATGAGCCCTCAGATCCTCAAAAAGTTATACAGTGCAATGTGCTACAGAGAGTAGTATGCGTACGGCCCAGTACATTACTGAGGCCAAGCTCTCTGCCATCCAGGACCTCTATACCAGGTTGTGTCATAAAAATTGAAGGCCCTAAAAATGGTCAAATATTCCAGTCACCCAAGTCACAGACTTTTCTCTCTGCTACGGCACAGCAAGCTGTACCGATGCAACAAGTTTGGACTCAACTGGACCCTGAACAGTTTCTACCCCCAAGCCATACGACTACTAAGTAGCTTTCCAAATTGCTACCCGGAATATGCATTGACTCTCTTTGCACTAACTCTTTGAATTCAACACATATGCTGCTGCTACTGATTATTACATATCCTGTTGCCTAGTCACTTTACCCCTACCTATACAGTGCCTTTGGAAATTATTCAGACAACTAGACTTTTTAAACATTTTGTTACGTTACAGCATTTTTTGCATCAGCAATCTACACACAATACCCCAGAATTGCAAATGTATTAAAAAAAATGAAAAAGTGTTCAGACCCTTTGTTATGTTGTGGCTTTACTTTCATTAATCTGATGACTGTTATTTATTTAATCCACTAATTATGTTTAATTGTTACCTGATTAAATTAATCGTGTAACAATTAAATCATTAGGATTTGGGTCACCACAGAAGAGGTTGATTAAAGAGTTACCATCTCCCGAATTAAACTCTACAAGGTTTAAATCGATTTCATCAATAAACAGTCATCTCATTAACCTGTTCAGGATACCACGGTTTACTGCCCCTTCTGGAGGATTTGGGTACCCATATAAAACAGGATAAAAAAAATTCAAAAGTTGCTAATATTTGCATATAAAAAATATTATCGAATAGAAAACACTCTAACACTTCTAAAACCGTTTAAATTTTGTCTCTATGTAAAGCAGAAGTGTCAGGGCATGCATTCTCCCAAAATCTCTCTTGTAATGGAAAAAGTTGCCCCTACTTTGACGTCATCTTTAACGCACTTCCCAAAAGGCTACCGCTCTGGGAACAGTTTCTAGGTGTTCAGCGTGAAGGCTGCCTGGGGCTTGTCAGTGTGTGAATCGCATGCTCACGAGACGTTGAGCGTGCCGAAAGGTCTCGGTCACGCCAAAAAAATAGTGCCCTGTATGCGCGCTATGCTCCCGCTCTCTCTTTTCTTCATGATCAATGACAAGACGTGTGTGTTTAGCTTCGTCCTCAAAATTGCTGTACACCTTTATAACATGTTAAAGCTTAATTATGAACATAGTTTGACAAGTTTACTCGACATATGATATATATTTTCGACGTTTTGGTGCGCACCCACTTCAATTTTGCCTACATTTTTACCAAAATCAGGCTATTTTGAGAACCGAAAGACGCAGACTTGAAAACTGAACGCTAATTTGGTGAGTATAATCCCTTACAGGTCTTCTGATGGAAGAACAGCAAAGGTAAGGGAATATTTATGTATTAATTTTGGGGTTTCTGTCGACTCCAAGATAGAGGAGTCATTATGCTAATGTGGGAGCGCCGACTCCCTATTATAGCCTAGTAAACGCAAAATGTAATGTTATAAATAAAAGTAACACAGCATTTGCATTTAGAAGAAGTGTATCTTCCTATACATATGTAAAACATGCATATTTAGTCAAAGTTTATGATGTGTATTCCTTGTTAGCTGACGTTATCTGCCGGAGCTATTTAATTTCTCCGGACATTTTAGTAGCATTTTTTGAACGATGCATCATTGTAAACAGAGATTATGGATATATATAGCATATTATTGAAAAAAATGAATGTACATGTTATATTACTGTCATCTGATGAAGATTTCAAAAGGTTAGTGAAATGATTTTTCTTTTAATCCTGCGTTTGTTGATTGCATATTTTTTCCTACTTGGCTATGCTAATGAGCTATGTCTGCGGTGGTGGTTTGACATAAATATGTGCTATGTTTTCGCCGTAAAACATTTTAGAAATCTGACTTGCTGGCTAGATAAACAACTTGTTTATCTTTCATTTGAGCTATTTTACTTGTTAATGTGTGGAGGTTAAATATTTTTAGGAATATTTTTGCGCATTGTGCGTTATGGTAATGAGCTTGAGCTGTAGTCACGCTACCCGCACAGGAATATAACTCCCTAACAAGATAATCATTACCTCTTGTCATACCATCATTCTGAACAGTCGTAACCTCATGCATCTGCAAAGAACCCAGCCTTACTCATGATTCAGTGCAACACTAATTGGTTTAATTATTTATTTACTAGCTAACTAAAATGAGAAAACAGGATAACATACACACTTAATACATGAGACAAAGGTCCCTAGAGGACTTTACAATATGGTGGCTTTCCCCACCACGACATGGAGAGGGAGAGAGAGAGAGTGAAAAAGACACTTATCACCAATACATTTCAGAACTATTCTCAAATTAATCATATAGTTTGCACACAAACCGCTGCCCGGTTGGAATAAGAAATCATGAACTTATTTACGTGTGGGTGCCTTTGTCCGGTCGGAACCAGTCCTCTTTAGGAAGGTTGTTGTCCTTCCAGTGGCAAGCTGTATGGTGCTGATTGTCTGAAAGGGGTCACCCCTTTCCCATCTCTTACACTGTTGTTCACTCTGGAAAACAGCCAGCTATATCAACAATTCCCATTGGAGATGATAGTTGGAGAGTACGGTGATTTGAGACTCGTAGTAGGATGGGATGGTTTGAAGAGTAGTAGGATGGTCCCTGTTAGAGTCACTTTCCTCGATATCTGACTCGAGACAGCTAATGAGCTGTCTCAGTGATTGTCTGGGAGGTGAGCTTCTCGCCTACACATTGTGTTGACTATTCAGGATTCAGGCCCACGATGGACATGAGCTGCAGCTCACCATCTCTCTTGTCTAAACGAAGGTGAGTTTATTTCTTCACCTCGTGTTGAGGTTCAAAGTTCTATCCCATTTCAAACATGTAGCTACTGACACACGTTTCCTGGTCTGATGTTAATTTAGTTGGCAAAGCCTTTTATGCACTCTTGTCAAAAGGGGATTGTTCCATCAGTCTGACATGCTCTCTGACCTAATTTGGGGCATTGCTACTTACTATGAACAGTTTATAGCAGATAAATTATTTTACCCTCCTAAAATCCCATTGCAATCTTAACAAAAATCCTTTCATCATTTTTCATATCATATTCACAACGCATTGGATGGAAACTTGACAGATATACTTTCCAAGTTACAGTATTTCGTCCATACAATTTTTAATGACATTCCAAAATGAAAACCCATATGACATCAGTTTTTTATAGCTTCCCACTGAATAGCTTCCCACACCTCTACTTTTATAGCTTCCCACTGAATAGCTTCCCACACCTCTACTTCCCTTCCTCTCCACCTCTCTCTACTTCCCTTCCTCTCCACACCTCTACTTTACCCCTCTCTCTTTATCATATCTTCCTCTCTACCCCTCTCTCTTTATCCTCTCTTCCTCTCTTCCTCTCTACCCCTCTCTCTTTATCCTCTCTTCCTCTCCACCCCTCTCTCTTTAACCTCTCTTCCTCTCTACCCCTCTCTTTATCCTCTCTTTATCCTCCTTTCCTATCTACCCCTCTCTCTTTATCCTCCTTTCCTCTCTACCCCTCTCTCTTTATCCTCTCTTCCTCTCTACCCCTCTCTCTTTATCCTCTCTTCCTCTCCACCCCTCTCTCTTTATCCTCTCTTCCTCTCTACCCCTCTCTTTATCCTCTCTTCCTCTCCACCCCTCTCTCTTTATCCTCTCTTCCTCTCCACCCCTCTCTCTTTATCCTCTCTTCCTCTCTACCCCTCTCTCTTTATCCTATCTTCCTCTCTACCCCTCTCTCTTTATCCTCTCTTCCTCTCCACCCCTCTCTCTTTATCATCTCTTCCTCTCTACCCCTCTCTCTTTATCCTCTCTTCCTCTCCACCCCTCTCTCTTTATCCTCTCTTCCTCTCTATCATTCTACATCTCTTTTTATTTCTCACTTCCTCTGCACTCTGTTTCTTATCCTTTCCTCTCCATTCCTCTCTCTTTCTCTTCCCTTCCTCTCCATTCCTCCCTCTTTCTCTTCCCTTCCTCTCCATTCCTCCCTGTTTCTCTTCTCGTCCTCTCCATTCCTCCCTCTTTCTCTTCCCTTCCTCTCCACACCTCTACTTCCCTTCCTCTCCACAACTCTATTCGCCTTCCTCTCCACACCTCTACTTGCCTTCCTCTCCACACCTCTACTTGCCTTCCTCTCCACACCTCTACGTTCATTCCTCTCCACCTCTCTCTACTTCCCTTCCCCTCCACACCTCTACTTCCCTTCCTCTCCACCTCTCTCTACTTCCCTTCCTCTCCACACCTCTACTTGCCTTCCTCTCCACACCTCTACTTCCCTTCCTCTCCACACCTCCACTTCCCTTCCTCTCCACATCTCTACTTCCCTTCCTCTCCACACCTCTATTTCCCTTCCTCTCCACACCTCTACTTCCCTTCCTCTCCATTCCTCTCTCTTTCTCCTCCCTTCCTCTCCATTCTTCTCTCTTTCTCCTCCCTTCCTCTCCACACCTCTACTTCCCTTCCTCTCCATTCCTCTCTCTTTCACCTCCCTTCCTCTCCATTCCTCTCTCTTTCTCCTCCCTTCCTCTCCACCCTTCTACTTCCTTTAATCTCCATTCCTCTCTCTTTCTCCTCCCTTCCTCTCCACCCTTCTATTTCCTTTAATCTCAATTCCTCTCTCTTTCTCCTCCCTTTGTCTCCACCCTTCTATTTCCTTTCATCTCCATTCCTCTCTCTTTCTCTTCCCTTCCTCTCCACCGCTTATACTTCCTTTAATCTCCATTCCTCTCTCTTTCTCTTCCCTTCCTCTCCACCCTTCTACTTCCTTTAATCTCAATTCCTCTCTCTTTCTCTTCCCTTCCTCTCCACCCTTCTACTTCCTTTAATCTCCATTCCTCTCTCTTCCCTTCCTCTCCACCCCTCTCTATTTCCCTTCCTCTCCAACCTCCTCTCTCTTTCCCTTGCCTTCCACTCCAACACTCTCTATTTCCCTTCATCTCCAACCTCCTCTCTCTTTCCCTTGCCTTCCTCTCCACTCCTCTCTATTCCCTTACTCTCCAACCTCCTCTCTCTTTCCCTTGCCTTCCTCTCCACCCCTCTCTATTTCCCTTCCTCTCCAACCTCCTCTCTCTTTCCCTTGCCTTCCACTCCACCCCTCTCTATTTCCCTTCCTCTCCAACCTCCAACCTCCTCTCTCTTTCCCTTGCCTTCCACTCCACCTCTCTCTATTTCCCTTCCTCTCCAACCTCCTCTCTCTTTCCCTTGCCTTCCTCGCCACCCCTCTATATTTCCCATCCTTGCCACTCCTCTCTCTCTTTCCCTTGCTTTCCTCTCCACCCCACTCTATTTCCCTTCCTCTCCAACCTCTTCTCTCTTTCCCTTGCCTTCCTTGCCACCGCTCTCTATTTCCCTTCCTCTCCACTCCTCTTTTGAAAACAAGTTCCTTAACTTTTTAGGACACAAGGAAAACCATTTCAACAGACACATGGTACACAGCATATCGTTTTTTTGATTTTTTTTTGCTGGCCATGTGATCTCCAACTGGTTTGTCCATGTCTAATGACCAGGTAGGGGTTAAGCTGGCGGGCTAAATTCCACTCCATGGTGAAGGGTGTGTTTGATAAACTTCACCAACGGCGTGGAGTCGAGACCAGGCTTTGTGGAATCTAGCTCTATTTTCATTGAACAAGTACAGCACACCAAAATGCAGTTAGCATCAGACCAGAAGTGCAAATAAAAGAGTGCAAAAAAATGTATAAGTAAAACAATTAAGCACAAGTGTATGTTATTAAGTGGGATGTATAAATGTGCAATGAAGGCAAATGGCAAGTACAAATGGCATGTACAAATGGCAAGTACAAATGACAAGTACAAATGGCAAGTACAAATGGCAAGTACAAATGGCAAGTACAAATGGCAAGTACAAATGGCAAGTACAAATGACAAGTATAAATGACAAGTACAAATGGCAAGTACAAATGGCAAGTACAAATGACAAGTACAAATGGCAAGTACAAATGGCAAGTACAAATGGCAAGTACAAATGGCAAGTACAAATGGCAAGTACAAATGGCAAGTACAAATGACAAGTACACATGGAAAGTACACATGGAAAGTACACATGGCAAGTACAAATGGCAAGTACAAATGGCAAGTACAAATGGCAAGTACAAATGGCAAGTACAAATGGCAAGTACAAATGACAAGTACAAATGGCAAGTACAAATGGCAAGTACAAATGGCAAGTACAAATGGCAAGTACAAATGGCAAGTACAAATGACAAGTACAAATGACAAGTACAAATGACAAGTACAAATGGCAAGTACAAATGGCAAGTACAAATGGAAAGTACAAATGGCAAGTATAAATGGCAAGTCTTAATGTGAGATGAATGCAAATTGAAAGTGCAAGGAGGTACACAGCTGAAATGCAGAGATAGCAGCAGCAATGTGGTTACCGAGGTAGACATGTATATGGACAACTGAATAATGTCTAGGCCACTATTTTTTCCACTTCCTATCTGACTGACGTGCCCAAAGTAAACGGCCTGTTAGTCAGGCACAGAAGCCAGGATATGCATATAATTGGTAGCATTGGATAGAAAACACTTTGAAGTTTGTAGAAATGTTAAACATAATGCATGAGACTATAACACAATTGATATGGTAGGAGAAAATCCAAAGAAAAACCAACTGGATTGCAAACAGAGGAAGTATTTAAAAAAGTAAGTGATTATTTAATCGCTATTTGTGATTTTATGAAGCCTGTGCTGGTTGAAAAATATGTTGATGTGGGGCACCGTCCTCAAACAATCGCATGGTATGCTTTCGCTTTAAAGCCTATTGTAAATCGGACAATGCAGTTTGACTAATAATAATTTAAGCTTTTAACCGATATAAGGTTCCAAAATGTTTAATATCCATCATTTGTATGATTATTTTTTTAATTGCGCGCCCTCCAATTTCACCGGAAGTTGTCGACAGGTGTCCCGCTAGCGGCTATCCCAGAGAGGTTTTAATCTGACTTTGCAAAGCAATGTCAGAGTTCAGTAGTGCCATGAAGAGTGCAAAGAGAGTAGTACAACAAGGTCCCTGAGAGGCAGTACTAAGTGGTGGGCGGGTGGATATGGCTAGTGCTGTGACACAGAGTTCAGCAGGGTTACAGTAGCTGGAAAGAAACTGTTCTTGAGCATGCTAGTGCGGGAACATAGAGACCTGTACCGCCTGCCTGATGGTAGGGGGGAAACCATTTGTGGCATGGATGTGAAGGGTCCCTGATGATGCCGCAGACACCGCTTGCGCTGCAGGTCTATGATGGCAGGGAGCTGGGCCCCAGTGATGTGCTGGGCGGTTTTTACCACCTGTTGCAGGGCATTCCGGTCATCCACAGAGCATCCGCCAAACCACACCGTGGCACAGTTAGTCAGAATCCTCTCGACCGTGTAGCGGTAAAAGTTCACCCGGATCTTGGGAGACAGGTGGGCCTTCTTCAGCCTGCTCAAAATGTACAGGCGCTGCTGACCCTTTTTGACCAGGGTTGAGGTGTTGATGGTCCAGGAGACATCATTAGAGATGTAGGCACCCAGGAATTTGAAACTGGGCATCTGCTCCACCTCAGTGCCATCATTGAGAACTGGGGCATGGCTGCAGCTTTTAGACTTCCTGTAATCCACAATGACCTCCTTGGTTTTCTTTGCATTGAGGGCCAGGTTGTTGTCAGCGCACCATGCAGCCAGGTGTTTGACCTCCTCCCTGTAGGCTGACTCGTCATTGTCACTGATCAGCCCTACCACCAGTTGGAACCGTGTACAGGATCGCAGTCGTGGGTGAAGATGGAGTACAGGAGGGGGCTCAGCATGCAGCCCTGTGGCACACCGGTGTTCACGTTCAGGGTTGAGCAGGTGAAGTTGTCTAACCTGACAGACTGGGGTCTGTTGGTTAGGAAGTCCAAAGTCCAGTTACAGAGAGAGGGGCTGATCCCTAAGTCATGGAGTTTGGTGACCAGCCTAGAGGGAATGACCGTATTGAATGCTGAGCTAAAGTCTATGAACAGCATTCTCACATAGGTGTTGGTTTTGTCCAGGTGAATCAAGGCAGAGTGTAAAGCTGTGAAACACCACCTTGTACTTACTGTGTGTTTGTCCTCTTTATTTGTTTGCCTTTCTTTGTTTGCTGAAATCCATACGTTTTCTTTAAACGTTCGTCAAACACAAACATTGGCTGTTTGCTCATTGCTGTTGCTCTAAGATGGCAACTCTAAGTGCAAGTGCGCAGGTGACATGTGAATCTCAACAAGAAAACAGTCAGCTGTGATATTTGATTAACGTTTATTAAAAAGGTATGGACTTCAGCAAACAAAGAAAGGCACGCAACTACAGAGGACAAACATAGGTACAAGGTGGGCATTTCATAATTATTATTATTTTTTAAGTATTGACTATGGGCAAATCAATGTAGTCTGAGCTAGATTCCACAAAGCCTGCTCTCGGCTCCACTCCATTGGGGAAGTTTGTTAGAAACTTCCTTCCACTAAGGTTAAGCCTGCAGTTAACACTAATCTTTACAAATTGGTACTTGGTATTTTATTAGCATGCCCATTAGCTGTTGCAAAAGCAGCAGCTACTCTTCCTGGGGTCCACACAAAACATGAAACACAATACAGAATGACATAATACAGAACATCAATAGATAAGAACTGCTCAGGAACAGAACTACATAGCCTACATATCAATGCATACACACAAACTATCTAGGTCAAATAGGGGAGAGGCGTTGTATATCAGCCCTCTGATTACAATGAAGAGCAAAACGTGCCGCTTTGTTCTGGGCCAGCAGTAGCTGAACTAGGTCTTTCCTTGCAGCGCTGGACCACACGACTGGACAATAATCAAGTTTAGACAAAACTAGAGCCTGCAGAACTTGGAGTGTGGTGTCACAAGCAGAGCATCTCTTTATTACGGCCAGACCTCTCCCCATCTGTACAAGTAAAACTCCTTATATTAATTAAGCAACTAGATAATTTTCTTGTTTTTGTCATATACGGCCAGACAGGGGCACAGTCCACTTAAAGAACAGTTGTAATGTTTACAACAATACTCATCTGAGCGGATTTAAAGGAAAACAGCATTTGTGTGTGCATGTGTGTGTGCATGTGTGTGAGCGACACCATACATAGCTGAACATTGACAGAGGATCAGCCACTACTCACCTTTTAAGTAGGCAGCCTTGGCTTGTGCATCTGGAACACACAAGCTCCAAATAATTTATCTCTATTTTCCACACTTTTAGTACGTATTACACAATTTCTACACAACCGTTTGTGCAACACTAAAAAAAGGCCATAAAGTAGGTGGCAGGTAGCCTAGCGGTTAAGAGCATTGGGCCAGTAACCAAAAGGTTGCTGGTTTGAATACCTGAGCCGACTAGGTGAAAAATCTGTGAACATACCATTGCGCACGGCACATGTAACTTGCTCTGGATGAGAAAAATAATGCCAAATAAACTTCTCCTGCCAAACTTCCACTTCTCCTGTAAAAATACTACAGTTTACTATAGAATACTATACTTCACACTGTAGTATCCCTCAGTCATGTGTATTATTCACGTAGAAAACTATAGTATATACTGCACTTTTTTAACTATAGTAAATACTATATAATTACATCTATCTGCAGGTTATGGAAAATGTACTCTTTTAGTATTTCTCCAGCAGGTTTCCTCAAGGAGAAAGCCTCCTTCTATGTCAAAGATAGTAAAACAAAAACACTATTCTACAGTAACACCAGCAAAAACAATACGGCAAAAACTACAGTACTGTATATTACAGTCTGCAGAAGCACTACAGTTTATACAACAGTATACTACAATCTGCAAAAACACAACATTAATTACTACAGTATGTACTACACATTTCTTTACTACAGTATTTATACTATAGTTAATTAACTGTAAATACTACAGTATGCTACAGTCTGCAAAAAAACTACAGTGAATAATACAGTATATAAATATATTAATACTACAGTATTTAGACCATAGTATAATATAGTATTTTTATGTTGGTTACACTGGCTGATTACTAAAGGTTTCTGTTGTGTGTAGAAACTGTGAACAACCATCAGACCTAGGCTATACCCTCTGACAGAACAATCAGAGTAAAAATCTTGTTGGTGCTTAATCAAATCCTGATGGTAATAAATGTTACACTGCAAGGCCCATTGCATCTAATTGGCTCTTAATTTGGCATCTACAAATCATGAGTGGCATGGGGTGGTTGGGTTTGCGCCAGGTAGAGGGAGGTTTAGGCAGAGGTGAGGTGAGACTGAGTAATTGAGGACCCCTCAGTCTATGCGTCATAGTCCTCTCAAACAAGCCTACATGTTTAGGACCTGATTTGACTCAGTCTGGAGTAATAACTCACACACACTGTGGAACGAGCCAGAAAGAAGTGCCTCCTTTGTATGGCATGTACCTGCCTGTGTAGCTTTTATTTTCGTTTAATGATGCTCATTTCGTTTTCTTTCATTCCTACATCTATCACCCACAGAGCACTTCAATCCCATGACGTTTAACATTTAACTACTGCTCCCTTTCATTTCTCATAAGTGCAAATTGTTTGCGGCTTTTTATGATAGTTTTATGATGGTGCCAACTTTCCAGTGTTTGGACTGACTCGTCACAGCAAGCCATGGCAAGGAGGATTGATTGATGAGGCTCGAGAACCACTGGAACACCACAGCATTATAAGTGGGGTCCCTAGACGGCTGTTACATTCTGTGGTTTGGGGTAAAGATGACGAACATTCTGAATACAGAATCTATCAAATGCATTACAGTATACAGAGCACCTCGCTTATATTTAGGGACATCTGTGGCTTGTCCCTAGGGTTAAGGAGGAGATTTTGCATTTGACCATCAATGTATTGTTTTGTTGTAACGGGGGTTCCAATATTTCAGTAGAGTTTCTCTGAAACAAAAGTAAATTGTGAACCATGTATCCTTGTGAGAGACAGAGAGACTCTCAAATAGCCAATGTTCTGCGCAATGTTTGAGTTATAGCATGTGAAAGTACATGTCCTCCTATCGAGAACGCAGGGAAAATACGAAAGATAAAAAATGGTAGGTGAATAATATTAGCTATAGAATAAGTATGTTAGACCAAAATCAATCTCCCATTATCTCCTCTTTACTGGTAATTTATCGGACAAAAGGGCTCTCTAGGACTTAGACCCACTGTCTCTCTTCCACCCCTTTTTTTCCCACCCTCTATATCCCAAATGGCACCCTAATCCCTATATAGTGCATTACTTTTGACCAGGGCCTATAGGGCTTCAAAAACACCACAAGGACCAGAGGATGAAATAGAGAATAGCCCTTTCATCTGTTAATAGGGACCGGACCAATTGTTCCCCCCTCTCAGCCCAATTGCCCCTCACCCCCTCCTCTCTCTCCGTTATACATGTAATTGAGGCCCAGGTTTGCGGTGGAAGTGTAGGCCTGGGGAAAGGCGGAAGGAGAATTCCTATATCCTTTCTGGCCATATGAAGGTAATTCACTACACCCTGAAACTTTCTATTGAGATGAATTCCCCCCCCCCCGTTCTCTCTTCCCCCAACCCTGCTGCTCCCACTTCCCTTTATCCCTGTCTTAAAGACAATGTGCTTTTACAACAAGTAATTACAGGGTTAATGACTGATTTGATGGGCCTGTGAAAAGAGGTGTAAACCTCATTGTCAGGCCTTGGTGGAAAAAGAGTAGTGAGTTCAGTTGGTTGAGTTCTCAAGAGGTCGGTAGGGATTAGGGTACTTGTGGCCTCTCATGAGCAAAGGCGGAAAGAGGATCCCCTCTTTTATTCTGCTTTTCTCAAATTCTCATTCAAATGTATTTGGGTTATTTAACTCAGTTGTCTTATAGAAGGATGTGTTATTTGCATTTGCATTGATTGTTGTTTTTATTTTTTTATTTTTTTTTACATTCAACACTTTATACCGAAATGAATATGTGTACTGGATAATTTTTACAGTACAGAATTTTTACAGTACAGATTTATACAGTATTCTGTGTTCGTAAAAACTCACCATCACAATTTAAATGATATCACCACCAAAGATATGGTTGGTGGCCCAACATTGTTTATCTCCATTGATCAATACATGAAGAGTAATTTAAGAAGTTGAATGAGGATCCCCTTTGGCCACCCTGTAGACTAGATATCATAGCCATGCATTTCAAGAATATTGTCAGGCATGACATGCATTTGATCAAAGATACAAATGTACAGTGCCTTCAGGAAGTATTCAGACCCACATTATGTTACGTTACAGGCTTATTCTAAAATGGATAAAAAATTAATACATTTCAGCAATCTACACACAATACCCAAAAATGTCAAAGCAAAAATAGATTTTAAGAAATATTTGCTCATTTATAATTTTAAATTTTACTGAAATATCACATTTACATAAGTATTTAGACCCTTTACAGCCTCGAGTCATCTTGGGTATGACGCTACAAGATTGCCACGCCTGTATTTGGGGAGTTTCTCGCATTGTTCTCTGCAGATCCTCTCTAGCTCTGTCAGGTTGGATGACAAGTGTTGCTGCACAACTATTTTCAGGACTCTCCAAATATGTTCGATTGGGTTCAAGTCTGGGCTCTGGCTGGGCCAATCAATGACATTCAGAGACCTGTCCCAAAGCCACTCCTGTGTTCTCTTGACTGTGTGCCTAGGGTCATTGTCCCGTTGGAAGGTGAACCTTCCTCCCAGTCTGAGGTCCTGAGAGCTCTGTAGTGTTAAGTGTAAATGAGTGAAGAGGTGTGGAGTCAGGCACAGAGAGCAAAGGATGTGGGAAAAACAACACGCTTTAATGTCCTGGAAACATAACATGTACAAAAGTGGAAACACAAATGAACAGAAATATAAACGGACAGCGTGAAACCCAAAATGCCAACAAAAATACACTCAAACAAGGAACAATCTTGGTTTCAGCAGACCAGAGATTCTTGCTTGTCATGGTCTGAGAGTCTTTAGGTGCCTTTCGGCAAACTCCAAGCAAGCTGTCATGTGCCTTTTACTGAGGAGTAGTTTCCGTCTGGCCACTTTACTACCATAAAGGCCTGATTGGTGGAGTTCTGCAGAGATGGTTGTCCTTCTGGAAGGTTCAAGAGAGACGCTCAAGTGTTTTAGTACTATATCTCTTGACACAATGATGAAAATAATCATGGCCTCTAAACCTTCAAGCTGTATACTGGACCCTATTCCAACTAAACTACTGAAAGAGCTGCTTCCTGTGCTTGGCCCTCCTATGTTGAACATAATAAACGGCTCTCTATCCACTGGATGTGTACCAAACTCACTAAAAGTGGCAGTAATAAAGCCTCTCTTGAAAAAGCCAAACCTTGACCCAGAAAATATAAAAAACTATCGGCCTATATCGAATCTTCCATTCCTCTCAAAGATTTTAGAGAAGGCTGTTGCGCAGCAACTCACTGCCTTCCTGAAGACAAACAATGTATACGAAATGCTTCAGTCTGGTTTTAGACCCCATCATAGCACTGAGACGGCACTTGTGAAGGTGGTAAATGACATTTTGATGGCATCGGACCGAGGCTCTGCATCTGTCCTCGTGCTCCTAGACCTTAGTGCTGCTTTTGATACCATCGATCACCACATTCTTTTGGAGAGATTGGAAACCCAAATTGGTCTACACGGACATGTTCTGGCCTGGTTTAGGTCTTATCTGTCGGAAAGATATCAGTTTGTCTCTGTGAATGGTTTGTCCTCTGACAAATCAACTGTACATTTTACGGTGTTCCTCAAGGTTCTGTTTTAGGACCACTATTGTTTTCACTATATATTTTACCTCTTGGGGATGTTATTCGCTTAAACATAATGTAAACTTTCACTGCTATGCGGATGACACACAGCTGTACATTTCAATGAAACATGGTGAAGCACCAAAATTGCCCTCGCTAGAAGCATGTGTTTCAGACATAAGGAAGTGGATGGCTGCAAACTTTCTACTATTAAACTCGGACAAAACAGAGATGCTTGTTCTAGGTCCCAAGAAACAAAGAGATCTTCTGTTGAATCTGACAATTAATCTTAATGGTTGTACAGTCGTCTCAAATAAAACTGTGAAGGACCTCGGCGTTAACATCTGACCCTGATCTCTCTTTTGAAGAACATATCAAGACCATTTCGAGGACAGCTTTTTTCCATCTACGTAACATTGCAAAAATCAGAAACTTTCTGTCCAAAAATGATGCAGAAAAATTAATCCATGCTTTTGTCACTTCTAGGTTAGACTACTTCAATACTCTATTTTCCGGCATTACCCGGATAAAGCACTAAATAAACTTCAGTTAGTGCTAAATACGTTTTGCTAGAATCCTGACTAGAACCAAAAAAAGTTGATCATATTACTCCAGTGCTAGCCTCTCTACACTGGCTTCCTGTCAAAGCAAGGGCTGATTTCAAGGTTTTACTGCTAACCTACAAAGCATTACATGGGCTTGCTCCTACCTACCTCTCTGATTTGGTCCTGCCGTACATACCTATACGTACGCTACGGTCATAGAATAAGTATGTTAGACAAGACGCAGGCCTCCTAATTGTCCCTAGAATTTCTAAGCAAACAGCTGGAGGCAGGGCTTTCTCCTATAGAGCTCCATTTTTATGGAACGGTCTGCCTACCCATGTCAGAGACGCAAACTCGGTCTCAACCTTTAAGTCTTTACTGAAGACTCATCTCTTCAGTGGGTCATATGATTGAGTGTAGTCTGGCCCAGGAGTGGGAAGGTGAACGGAAAGGCTCTGGAGCAACGAACCGCCCTTGCTGTCTCTGCCTGGCCGGTTCCCCCCCGTTTTTCCACTGGGATTCTCTGCCTCTAACCCTGTTACGGGGCTGAGTCACTGGCTTGCTGGGGCTCTCTCGTGCCGTCCCTGGGGGGGTGCGTCACCTGGGTGGGTTGATTCACTGTTGTGGTCGGCCTGTCTGGGTTCCCCCCTTGGGTTGTACCGTGTCGGAGATCTTTGTGGGCTATACTCGGCCTTGTCTCAGGATGGTAAGTTGGTGTTTGAAGATTTCCCTCTAGTGGTGTGGGGG
Source organism: Oncorhynchus gorbuscha (assembly GCF_021184085.1). Classification (NCBI taxonomy): domain Eukaryota; kingdom Metazoa; phylum Chordata; class Actinopteri; order Salmoniformes; family Salmonidae; genus Oncorhynchus; species Oncorhynchus gorbuscha. The sequence continues at coordinate 65,329,889 of NC_060179.1, read as the reverse complement.
CTGTGCTTTGGCAAAGTGGGTGGGGTTATATCCTTCCTGTTTGGCCCTGTCCGGGGTGTCCTCGGATGGGGCCACAGTGTCTCCTGACCCCTCCTGTCTCAGCCTCCAGTATTTATGCTGCAGTAGTTTATGTGTCGGGGGGCTAGGGTCAGTTTGTTTATCTGGAGTACTTCTCCTGTCCTATTCGGTGTCCTGTGTAAATCTAAGTGTGCGTTCTCTAATTCTCTCCTTCTCTTTTCTTTCTCTCTCTCGGAGGACCTGAGCCCTAGAACCATGCCCCAGGACTACCTGACATGATGACTCCTTGCTGTCCCCAGTCCACCTGGCCATGCTGCTGCTCCAGTTTCAACTGGCCTGGGCCCTAGGACCATGTCCCAGGACTACCTGACATGAGGACTCCTTGCTGTCCCCAGTCCACCTGGCCATGCTCCTGCTCCAGTTTCAACTGTTCTGCCTTACTATTATTCAACCATGCTGGTCATTTATGAACATTTGAACATCTTGGCCACGTTCTGTTATAATCTCCACCCGGCACAGCCAGAAGAGGACTGGCCACCCCACATATGCTCTCTCTAATTCTCTCTTTCTTTCTCTCTCTCGGAGGACCTGAGCCCTAGGACCGTGCCCCAGGACTACCTGACATGATGGCTCCTTGCTGTCCCCAGTCCACCTGACTGTGCTGCTGCTCCAGTTTCAACTGTTCTGCCTTATTATTATTTGACCATGCTGGTCATTTATGAACATTTGAACATCTTGGTCATGTCTGTTATAATCTCTACCCGGCACAGCCAGAAGAGGACTGGCCACCCCACATAGCCCGGTTCCTCTCTAGGTTTCTTCCTAGGTTTTGGCCTTTTCTAGGGAGTTTTTCCTAGCCACCGTGCTTTTACACCTGCATTGTTTGCTGTTTGGGGTTTTAGGCTGGGTTTCTGTACAGCACTTTGAGATATCAGCTGATGTACGAAGGGCTATATAAATAAATTTGATTTGATTTGATTTGATTCTCCCGTCTCCACAGAGGAACTCTAGAGCTCTTTCAGACTGACCATCGGGTTCTTGGTCATCTCCCTGACCAAGGCTATTTCTCCAATTTGCTCAGTTTGGCCAGGAGGCCAGCTCTAGGAAGAGTCTTGGAGGTTCCACACTTCTTCCATTTAAGATTGATGGAGGCCACTGTGTTCTTGGGGATCTTCAATGCTGAAAAATGTTTTGGGTACCCTTCCCAAGATCTGTGCCTCGACACAATCCTGTTTCGGGAACTATACGGACAATTCCTTCGACCTCATGGCTTGGTCTTTGCTGTGACATACACTGTCAACTGTGGAACCTTATATAGACATGTGTGTGCCTTTCCAAATCATGTCCATTCAATTGAGTTTACCACTGGATGGACTCCAATCAAGTTGTAGAAACATCTCAAGGACGATCAATGGAAATAGGATACACCTGAGCTCAATTTCAAATCTCATAGCAAAGGGTCTGAATGCTTATGTAAATAAGTTATTTCAGTAGGGGTTTGTAATAAATTTGCTAACATTTCCAAAAATCTGTTTTCACTTGCGTGTCGATTGCTGCATTTTAAAATTGTTTATTTAATCCATTTTGGTATAGGGCTGTAATGTAACAAAATGTGGAAAAAAGGCACTGTACATAATGTTTTTCATTTTCTTACTTAACCTTTATTTAACTAGGCACCTACATGTATGTCTGAAATACATTTAAGGAATTACATGCATTTTAGCAATGATGCAAATGTATTTATGTAACGGTAAATATACTGAAATTTTATTTTTTTTGTATCGGAAACCATCTTGGCTAACCATGGGGCAAAACAATTGACTTATTTACTTACTCACTTTTCTTTGCTAGAAATGAAGGCTGTCTCCAAATGAGTAAGTTGAACGTGCAGTGACCTCTCTGAGGCGGTTACAACTTTTGCTTGGTGGGGACCAGCCGGTAGCTCCACATGGTATTGGAGGAAGGAGAGAGAAGAACACATGACAGACACAAACCCAAACGACCCTGCCTCTGCCATCTCTCCATCCACCTGCCACCTCTAGAACCCATCTCCTCTAGAACCACCCTAATACCAGAGACTTCCTGCTGAGAAACACCATGGCAACCAAATAACCTCCTATTGATTGGCCAAGCTGTTACAAATTAGACATTAGACAGCTTCATAAACACAGTCATTAGCATATAAAGAGATGAGCGGAGGGCACAGAGGGGAGAAGGGAGATCATTTGGGGACATCCTAAAGTTCCCTTAGGCCTTTTGTAACGATTGCTGAGGGCCCACCAGGGTCCCTGAACGCACACAGGCAGCCACAAGGTGCCCAAACCAGACTCTGTCCTCACAGTCGTTTATCAGTATACCTGCAGGCTATTGGAAGGAGGGTGAGTAGTGAGGCAATGACAGGGGCCACAGCTGGGAGACACTGCCCTAGGCCAGATAGGGTGCAGCTCAGGTCAACCCTAACCCCAGCCATAGCAATACCCCAGATTCATGTCCACATCCCTGTTCAACAGTGAGCCTAACCAAAACCCTAAACCTAACCATAAGAATAACCCTAGTTTGGAAGATAGAAGATGGTGCTGCAGTGGATAGGTGGACCGGTCTTATGGGCTGCTGACCAATTATGCTATTTTATGTTGTTTTTTACTCTGATCTTTTTTTTAACATAATATTTCCGCCCTCATTTCCTATGACAGAAAACAGCTTCTGGACAGTATAACATTGATCATTAACCTTGATTTGGATGAAGATTTCTACTTCAAAAAGTCGGCAGCTATGGACGCACTGCTCATTCTGAACCAGGTCCTAATCCTCGGGATTTGAAAGAGAAAGAGACGGCTGAAGAGAGGCAAATGAGTGGGCTCCTTGACGAGACTACGTTGTCGAGTTAAGAAACCGCCTCTATCGTCCTTTCTATTGGTGAATGTACAATCACTGGAGAACAAACTGGATGACTATCCTATCAATGGGACCTGAAGATCTGCAATATCCTATATTACTCAGAGTCGTGGCTGAACATAGACATGGATATTATACATCTATCTGGTATTTCTGGTGCGCAATCTATGATGTTTAGGAAGTCTCAAGGTATTGCTTGCCTGAGTTAGAATACCTCATGATAAGCTGCAGACCATACTATTTACTAAGATAGTTTTATATATTTGTTGTACTAAGACTGCACTCAACGAGGTGTATAAGGCCATTATAGCAAAGAAGAAAATGTACATCCAGAGGAGGAGCTCCTAGTGGCCGTTGATTTGAATTAAACTGAAATACGTCTGAAATACGTCTTACCTCATTTTTGCTAGCATGTCACCAGGGCAACTAGAAGGGATAAAACTCTAGATCACCTTTACTCCACACACAAACACATACAAAACTCTCCTTCACCCTTCATTTGACAAATCTGTTCGCTGCTCTGGCTCCCCAATGGTGGAACAAACTCCCTCACGACGCCAGGACAGCGGAGTCAATCACCACCTTCCGGAGACACCTGAAACCCCACCTCTTTAAGGAATACCTAGGATAGGATAAAGTAATCCTTCTCACCCCCCCCCCTTAAAATATTTAGATGCACTATTGTAAAGTGGTTGTTCCACTGGATGTCATAAGGTGAATGCACCAATTTGTAAGTCTCTGGATAAGAGCGTCTGCTAAATGATTCCTGACCATAACTCTATTCTCCTGATTCCTGCTTACAAAAAAACTAAAACAGGAAGTACCAGCGACGCGCTGAGCAGATGCTAAGCTACAGTACAGCTTCGCTTGCACAGACTGGAATCTGTTCATTGATTCATCCGATAACATTGAGGAGTTGACCACATCAGTAAAGGGCTTCAATAGAAAATGCATCGATGATGTAATCCCCACAGTGACCTTGCATACATATTCCAACCAGAAAACATGGATTACATACATCCTTTTCAAGGACCGGGACACTTATCCAGACGCTTATTAGAAATCCCACTACGACCTCAGATGAGCCATCAATCATTCAAAACGTCAATACAGGACTAAGATTGAATCCTACCACGCAGGCTCTTATGCTCGTCAGATGTGGCAGGGCTTGCTAACGATCATGTATTGCAAAGGCAAACCCATCCGTGAGCTGCCCAGTGACGCGAGCCTACCAGACAAGCTAAACTCCTTCTATGCTCGCTTCAAGGCAAGCAACACTGAACCACGCATGAGACCACCAGCTGTTCTGGACGACTGTGTGATCTCGCTCTTTGAAGCTGATGTGACTAAGATCTTTAAACAGATTAACATTCACAAGGCCACAGGGCCAGACAGATGACCAGGACTTGTACTCAGAGCATGCGCTGGAGAGCTTGAGAGTGTCTTCACTGACATTTTCAAACTTTCCCTGACCCAGTCTGTAATACCTCAGGTTTCAAGCAGACCACCATAGTCCCTGTGCCCAATAATGTTAAGGTAACCTGTCTAAATGACTATCGCCCCAAAGCACTCACATCTCACATTGAAAGGCTTGTCATATCAAATCAAATGTTATTGGTCACATACACATATTTAGCTGTTGTGCCTTCTTCACCACACTATCTGTGTGGGGGGACCATTTCAGATCGTCAGTGACATGTACGCCGAGGAACTTGAAGCTTTCCACATTCTCCACTGCAGTCCCGTCAATGTGGATAGGGGAGTGCTCTCTATGCTTTTTCCTGAAATACAAAATTTGCTCCTTCAGTGAAGTGGAGGTGCTGCTTTCCCTTCACCACCTGGAGGCAGCCCGAAATGAAGTCCAGGACCCAGTTGCAAGGGGCGTGGTTCAGACCTATAGTGTTGAAGGCTGAGCTATAGTCAATTAACAGCATTCTTTCATAGGTATTCCTCTTGTCCAGGTAGGATAGGGCAGATCTATTGGGGCGGTAAGCAAATTGAAGTGGGTCTAGGGTGCCAGGTAAGGTAGGTGGTCTAGCTTCTCGAAGAACTTCATTATGACAGAAATGAGTGCTACGGGGCGCGATGGTCATTTAGTTCAGTTACCTTTGCTTTCTTGGGTACAAGTGTTTAGCTTGTCTGGGAACTAGACTTCAGTGTCCGCAACGTAACTGGTTTTCCCTTTGCAATCTGTGATTATCTGGAGACCCTGCGACATATGTCTTGTGTTTGAGCTGTTGAATTGCGAAACCACTTTGTATCTGTACTGACATTATACCTGTTTGATTGTCGTGGCTCATATCAACACAATCATCCCAGACACCCTGAACCCACTCCATGTCATATATCTTCCCAACAGATCCACCGGTGGAATTTCTGTTGCACGCCACACTGCCCTCTCCCACCTGGAGAAGAGGAAAACCTACTTGAGAATGCATTTTATTGACTACAATACAGCTAAGCGTTCAAGTTCACTACTACCAAATCAAAATCAAATCAAATGTTATTTGTCACATGCGCAGAATACAACAGGTGTCGACCTTACAGTGAAATGCTTACTTACAAGCCCTTAACCAACAATGCTTTAAGAAGTTTTATTATTATTATATTATATTATGAAAAAATAGATAAGTAAAAAATAGGAAATAAAAGTTAGAAATAATTAAACAGCAGCAGTAAAATAACAAGCAAGGCTATATACAGGGGGTACCGGTACAGAGTCAATGTGCAGGCTCACCGGTGAGTCGAGGTAATTGAGGTATTATGTACATGTAGGTAGAGTTAAAGTGAATATACATAGATTATAAACAGAGAGTAGCAGTAGCGTAAAAGAGGGTATCCCTTTAATTATCTGTTCAGGAGTCTTATGACTTGGGGGTAGAAGTTGTTAAGAAGCCTTTTGGACCAAGACTTGGCGCTCCGGTAACGCTTGTCATGCGGTAGCAAAGAGAACAGTCTATGATTAGGGTGGCTGCATGGAGTCTTTCACAATTTTTAGAGCCTTCCTCTGACACCGCCTGGTATGGAGGTCCTGGATGGCAGGAAACTTGGCCACAGTAATGTACTGGGTCGTATGCACTACCCTCTGTAGTGCCATGTGGTCGGAGGCCGAGCAGTTGCCATACCAGGCAGTGATGCAGCCAGTCAAGCTGCTCTGGATGGTGCAGCTGTAGAACCTTTTGAGGATCTGTGGACCCCATGCCAGATCGTCTCCTGAGGGAAATAGGCTTTGTCGTGCCCTCTTCAAGACTGTCTTAGTGTGTTCAGACCATGATAGTTTGTTGGTGATGTGGACACCAAGGAACTTGAAGCTATCTTCCTGTTCCACTACAGCCCCGTCGATGAGAATGGGGGCGTGCTCGGTCCTCTTTTCCCTGACTAACCTCAGGAACCCGTGACTGAACACCTCCCTCTGCAACTGGATCCTGGTCCTCCTGACGGATCACCCCCAGGTGGTGAGGGTAGGCAACAACACATCGACCACGATGACCCTCAATAAAGGGGCCCCTCAGGGGTGTGTAGTCCCCTCGTTTACTCCCTGTTCACCCATGACTGCATTGCCACCCTCAACTCAAACACCATCATTAAGGTTTCTGGCGACACTGATGGTTGGCCTGATCACCAACGACTATAAGACAGCTTATAAGGAGAAGGTCAGTGACCTGGAAGTGTGGTGCCAGGACAACAAACTCTCACTCAACATAAGCAAGACATACTGTTGGAGCTGATCGTAGCTACAGGAAATGGAGGGCCGATCAAGTGTAGTGATCCACTTTGCTGTAGTGGAGCGGGTCAAGTGCTTCAAGATATCATTGTCCAAACACACCAACCCAGTCATGAAAAAGTAAGGCTGAAAAGATTTTTCATGGGCCCTCAGATCCTCAAAAGTTATACAGCTGCCCCATTGAGAGCATCTTGACTGGCTGCAACACCGCTTGGTATGGCAACTGCCTAGCATCCAAACGCAAGGCACTATAAGAGTGTACTGCATACGTCCCAGTAATCACTGGGTCTGAACTCCCGGCCATCCAGGACCTCTATACCAGTCGGTGTCAGAGGAAGGACCTAAAAATTGTGAAAGACTCCAGCCACCAAAATCATACTGTTCTCTCTGCTGCCACGCGGCCAGTGCCGGCTCCAGGCATAAGTGGCATAAGCAGTCTTTAGGGCTCCAGTTTTTTTTTAGGAACTCAGTTGGGGTCTTAGATTGGTAAATTAGAGTTAGATTAGTAGAATATACAATGTGCAAGTTCAAAATTTGGTTGTGCACAAGCAATATTTATTGTGTTATTTTTACATTGGTAAATTAGTCTAGCCTGTTATCCCTAACCCCATTGATTTTGTCATGAGATTGTCACGCCTTGGTCATTGTATTTTGTGTTTTTGTTATATGTTTGGGTAGGCCAGGGTGTGACATGGGTTTATATGTTGTGTTTCGTATTGGGGTTTGTATTATTTGGGATCGCGGCTGATTAGGGGTGTGGTATAGGCTTGGCTGCCTGAGGCGATTCTCAATTAGAGTCAGGTGCTTATCGTTGTCTCTGATTGGGAACCGTATTTAGTCAGCCTGAGTTTCGCTTTGTATTTCGTGGGTGTTTGTTCCTGTCTCTGTGTTGTAGTCACCAGATAGGCTGTAATTAGTTTCACGTTCCGTTCTGTTGTTTTTGTATTTAGTATTCAGTTATTTCATGTACCGCGATTAATTTCATTAAAGTCACGAGTAACCTACACGCTGCATTTCGGTCCGACTCTCTTCTTTCAACAGACGAACGCCGTTACAGAAACACCCACCTCTCACGGACCGAGCAGCGTGTAAACTGGCAACGACGTAGACAGCTGGAGCAGAAAAAGGAGGACGAATTATTTGGAGAATGGACATGGGAAGACGTGTTGGATGGTAAAGGTTGTTACACTTGGGAGGAGATATTGGCCGGAAGAGATCGCCTCCCATGGGAACAGGTGGAGGCACTAAGGAGAGCAGAGGCAGCCGGAGATAGGAGCCGATGATACGAGGGAACACAGTTGGCAAGGAAACCTGAAAAGCAGCCCAAAAAAATTATTGGGGGAGGCTAGAAGGGAGAATAGTTATGCCAGGTAGGAGACCTGCGCAAACTCCCTGTGCTCACCGTTGGGCTAGAGAGACCGGGCAGGCACCGTGTCATGCTATGGAGCGCACGGTGTTGTCAGTGCGGGAGCATAGCCCGGTGCGGCACATACCAGCTCTTCCTATTGGCCGGGCTAGAGTGTGCATCGAGCCAGGTAAGCTTGGGCAGGCTCGGTGCTCAAGAGCTCCAGTGCGCCTGCACGGTCCGGTCTATCCAGAGCCACCTCTACACACCAGTCCTCCGGTAACAGCTCCCCGCACCAGGCTTCCTGTGCGTGTCCTCGAACCAGTACCACCAGTTCCAGCACCACGCACCAGGCCTCCAGTGTGCCTCGCCTGTTCAGCGCAGCCAGCGCTTTTCTCCTCTCCTGCGCTGTCGGAGTCTCCCGCCTGTTTAGCACAGCCAGAGCCTTTCTCCTCTCCTGCGCCGCCAGTGCTCCCAGTCTGCCCAGCGCGGCCAGTGCTCCCAGTCTGCCCAGCGCCGCCAGTGCTCCCAGTCTGCCCAGCACCGCCAGTGCTCCCAGTCTGCCCAGCGCCACCAGTGCTCCCAGTCTGCCCAGCGCCGCTAGTGCTCCCAGTCTGCCCAGCGCCGCCAGTGCTCCCAGTCTGCCCAGCGCCGCCAGTGCTCCCAGTCTGCCCAGTGCCGCCAGTGCTCCCAGTCTTCCCAGCGCCGCCAGTGCTCCTAGTTTGCCCAGCGCCGCCAGTGCTCCCAGTCTGCCCAGCGCCGCCAGACAACCAGTCTCTTCCAGATCTGCCAGACAACCAGTCTCTTCCAGATCTGCTTGTCAACCTGAATCTTCCAGTTCCGCCAGCCAGCCAGGATTTACCGGAGCCTACTACCTGCCTGGGCCTCCTCTCAGTACTGGGCTTCCTCTCAGTACTGGGCTTCCTCTCAGTACTGGGCTTCCCCTCAGTACCGGGCTTCCCCTCAGTCCCGGGCTGCCCCTCAGTCCCGGGCTGCTTCTGTCCCGAGCTGCCCCTCTGTCCCGAGCTGCCCCTCTGTCCGGAGCTGCCCCTCTGTCCGGAGCTGCCCCTCTGTCCTGAGATGCCCCTCTGTCCTGAGATGCCCCTCTGTTCTGAGATGCCCCTCTGTCCTGAGATGCCCCTCTGTCCCGAGCTGCCCCTCTGTCCCGAGCTGCCCCTCTGTCACGAGCTGCTCCTCAGTTATGTGGGGATCTGGGTGAGGACTATTAGGCCATGGTCGGCGGAGAGGGTGGATTATCCCAGGACGCCAAGGGGAGGAACTAGGACATTAATGGAGTGGGGTCCACGTCCCGAGCCAGAACCGCCACCATGGACAGACGCCCACCCGGACCCTCCCTATGCTCTTGAGGTGCGTCCGGGAGTCCGCACCTTAGGGGGGGGGGGTTCTGTCACGCCTTGGTCATTGTATTTTGTGTTTTTGTTATATGTTTGGGTAGGCCAGGGTGTAACATGGGTTTATATGTTGTGTTTCGTATTGGGGTTTGTATTTTTTGGGATCGCGGCTGATTAGGGGTGTGGTATAGGCTTGGCTGCCTGAGGCGATTCTCAATTAGAGTCAGGTGCTTATCGTTGTCTCTAATTGGGAACCGTATTTAGGCAGCCTGAGTTTCGCTTTGTATTTCGTGGGTGTTTGTTCCTGTCTCTGTGTTGTAGTCACCAGATAGGCTGTAATTAGTTTCACGTTCCGTTCTGTTGTTTTTGTATTTAGTATTCAGTTATTTCAAGTACAGCGATTCATTTCATTAAAATCATGAGTAACCTACACGCTGCATTTCGGTCCGACTCTCTTCTTTCAACAGACAAACGCCGTTACAGAGATGGCAAATTGTGTATAATTGCAAGAAATTAGCTTTAAAATAATACATTTATAAAAACCTATTTTTGCTTTGTCATTATGGGGTATTTTGTGTAGATTGATTAGGGGAAAAAACGATTTAATCCATTGAAAATTACATTTGCAAAAGAGTCCTTGAGCTTACAAAGTACAAAATCTGTTGTTCTGCCCCTGAACAATGCAGTTAACTCACTGTTCCTAGGCCATCGTTATACAGTAATTAAGAATTTGTTCTTAATTAACTGACTTCCCTAACTAAGTAAAAAATTATTGGGTATGATATAACAAGCTTGGCACACCTGTATTTAGCAAGTTTATCCCATTCCTCTCTGCAGATCCTCTCATCAGTTTGGATGGGGAGAGTCAATGCACAGCTATTTTTAGGTCTCTCCAGAGATGTTCGATCGGGCTCAAGTCCGGGCTCTTGCTGGGCCACTCAAGGACATTCAGAGACTTGACCCGAAGCCACTCCTGCGTTGTCTTGGCTGTGTGCTTAGGGTCATTGTCCTGTTGGAATGTGACCATTCGCCCAAATCTGAGGTACTGAGTGCTCTGGAGCAGGTTTTCATCAAAGATCTGTCTGTATTTTGCTCCATTCATCTTTCCATTGATCCTGACTAGTCTCCCAGTCCTTACAGCTGAAAAACATCCCACAGCATGATGGGGCGGCAGCATAGCCTAGTGGTTAGAGCGTTGGACTAGTAACGGGAAGGCTGCTAGTTCAAACCCCCCCAGCTGATGAGGTACAAATCTGTCGTTCTGCCCCTGAACAGGCAGTTAACCCACTGTTCCCAGGCCGTCATTGAAAATAAGAATATGTTCTTAACTGACTTGCCTGGTTAAATAAAGGTAAAATTAAATACCACCACCATGCTTCACCTTAGGGATGATACCAGGTTTCCTCCAGACATGACGATTGGCATTCAGTCCAAAGTGTTCAATTGTGGTTTCAGAACAGAGAATCTTGTTTCTCATGGCCGGAGAGTACTTTTTTCGCCTTTTGCCAAACTTCCTTGCGGTCCTTCATCTGCCTTTTATTGGGGACTGGCTTCCGTCTGGCCACTCTACCATAAAGGCATGATTGGTGGAGTGCGGCAGAGATGGTTGTCCTTCTGGAAGGTTCTCCCATCTCCTCAGAGGAACTCTGGAGCTCTGTCAGAGTGACCATCCCCCGATTACTCAGTTTGACTGGGCGGCCAGCGGCCAGCACTAGGAAGATTCTTGGTGGTTCCAAACTTCCATTTAAGAACGATGGAGGCCACTGTGTTCTTGGGGACCTGCAATGCAAAAAGTTTTCCTACCATTTCTCATATCTGTGCCTCGACACAATCCAGTCTTGGAGCTCTACGGACAATTCCTTCAACCTCATTGCTTGGTTTTTGCTCTGACATGCACTGCCAACTGTGGGACCTTATATATGTCCCATGTCATGTATAATCAATTTAATTTACTACTACCTCTTCCCCTACTGTATTTATTTATTTATTTTGCTCCTTTGCACACCAGGATTTCTACTTTGCATACTAATCTACTGTCAAATCTACAATCCAGTGTTTTAATTGCTATATTGTATTTACTTCGCCAACATGGCCTATTTATTGCCTTTACCTCCATTATCTAACCTCATTTGCTCACATTGTATGTATACTTATTTTTCTACTGTATTATTGAAGGCATGTTTGTTTTACTCCATGTGTAACTCTGTGTTGTTATGTGTCGAACTGCTCTGATTTATCTTGGCCAGGTCGCAGTTGTAAATGAGAACTTGTTCTCAACTTGCCTAAATAAAGGTGAAATAAAAATAAATAAAAATTATCATCATCATCACCATCATCGTCACCACCATCCTTATATGGTAGCTAATATCCTGACAATATATCTAAGGTCATTAGCCACATGTAAGGCATGTTAGGCAAGCTTACAGTTTAACCACTGTAACCGAGCAACCTGAGGTTAAACAACATTCAATCGATACATTCCCCTGTACATCCACTAGATCAATTCTTATAATGAGTTTCAATGAGAACAGACATTGTTAAAAGGCTGTTTGTGTTAACGAGATGTATATCCCAAGGTCCCAGTACGTTTAAAGCCAGCTCAATACATCTGCTCTATGTTAATCTGATGGGTAATTATTATTGATCCAGAGGGTTCGGACATGGGTGGATTCACCACCTGGCAATTCTGGCAAATGCCAGAAGGACCGGACCATAGTTTATTGGCTGGCTGAAATGGACAAATATTACATGTAAAAATAGAATGGACATAGCCAGATGCCCATGAGACAGTTTTTTGTGTGACTTTTGCACTATTTCGCTGTTGTCAGAGGCCACCCCCCCCCCCAGATGCCTGGCCTCGCTTTCTGATTGGCTGAGCTGAGGTGGTGCAAATGTCACATTCAAAGTCAAACGTGCATCATCAAAAAGAGTAAGACCCGCTCTGACTCTGTCAGCCACTCAGTAAAAACAGAAAAATGGAATGTTAATGCCAAAAAAGTTAGTGAGACCAAAAAAGGCCTCTTTTGGTCGATGCTGCTAAATGTGTGAAATTAACCAACATATTTGCTAAAAGTTCTGGTTCTGCTGGTCCGAGCTCTGTGTCTATGTCTGTGAGAAATGACAGATTGTCTGTTGTGGTGCAGTCGAGGTAGGAATAAAACTGAGAAAGAGGATCACGCACACTGACACAGATCATGTAGCCTACTGCAAGTTCTACTTGGAACCAAACAGGTTCTATATGGAACCAGAAACGGTTCTTCAAATGGTTCTCTAATAGGGAAAGCCAACTAACCTTTTCAGGTTCTTTTTTTTCTAAGAGTGTAAGATCATGCAATCATGGGAAGCTGAATAGCATGACTTCGGAAATCAAGTGTTTGTGAGACCTGATGCAGAGAAAAAAACGTTACTGATCATCAGCAAAGCTAGTACAAACCTAGCTCTTACAAAGCTGCTCAGTAGGAATCAATTCACATTGAAGCTCAGAGAATCAAATCGAAAAAAATTACATTTTGCACATAATACTTAGTCATTGACTACGGATTTAAGGGGGGGTTCTGCTCTCTCTTTTCCCTGGGACGTGGCAGTATAGCTCACTGGTAACTGAGTGGGTGGCCAAGCACTGGTGTAGAGGCCATGCATCAGGTAATTTGCATTTTTCAGGAACTGTAAAGAGAGACATGAATCATGATTACCCATCCCAAAGCAGGGATAGGACAAAGGTATCGTGTTGTCAAATATAAAATCCCTGATGAATCAAGAAAAAGTTCACATCCAGACCTACATACAGACCTGGATAGTAGGACAGAACTCTGCAGGCTATCTCTGCAGTAGATTGCAACACCGCCCCCTTTGGCCGTTCTATCTTGTCTGAAAATGTTGTAGTTAGGGATGGAGATTTCAGAGTTTTTGGTGGTTGTCCTAAGCCAGGATTCAGACATGGTTGGCAGAGTGTGCTAAAGCAGTTTAAAGATCTTCGTCTTCATCGGATGAGGAGTAGGAAGGATCGGACCAAAACGCAGCATGGTAAGTGTCCATTATTATATATTATCACAGAACACGAAAATACAAAACAACAAAGTGAATGTAAGAAATTAAAATCGAAACAGTCCTGAAAGGTGAAAACACAAAACAGGAAACAACTACCCACAAACACCAGGTGGGAAAAGGCTACCTAGGTATGGTTCTCAATAAGAGACAACGATAGACAGATGCCTCTGATTGGGAGCTATACCAGGCCAAACACATAGAAAAGAAAACATAGAAAAACAACATAGAATGCCCTAACTCACGCCCTGACCAAACCAAAATAGAGACAGAAAAATGATCTCTAAGGTCAGGGTGTGACATTACCCCCCCTTCCCCAAAAGGTGCGGACTCCGGCAGTAAAACCTAAACCCATAGAGGAGGGTGTGGGCTCTGGCGCGGGACGTGGACCCCACTCCACCTTAGTCTTGGCCCACTTCGGTGGCGCCTCTGGAGCGGCGATCCGCGTCCCCGACCCCGGACTGGGGACCCTTGCAGCGGGCCCCGAATAGGAGGGTGACTCTGGCGGCTCTGGACAGGAGGGCGGCTCTGGCGGCGCCGGACAGGCGGGAGACTCTGGCGGTGCCAGACAGGTGGGCGACTCTGGCGGCGCCAGACAGGCGGGAGACTCTGGCGGCACCGGACAGGAGGGCGGCTCTGGTGGCTCCGGACAGGAGGGCGGCTCCGGACAGGAGGGCGGCTCTGGCGGCTCCGGACTGACGGGCGGCTATGGCGGCTCCGGACTGACGGGCGGCTCTGGCGGCTCCGGACGCGAGGGAGACTCTGGAAGGAGAAGCCGCAGAGGCAGCCTGGTGCGTGGGGCTGCCAAAGGACCCACCAGGCTGGGGAGACCTACAGGAGGCCTGTCTCTGATTGAGAACCATACTTAAGTAGCATTTTCCCACCTGGTGTTTGTGAGTAGTTGTTTCCTGTTTTATGTTTTCACCTTTCAGGACTGTTTCAATTTTCATTTCTTACATTCACTTTGTTATTTTGTATTTTTGTGTTCTGTGATAATACAGAATCGTGGACACTTACCATGCTGTGTTTTGGTCCGATCCTTCCTACTCCTCATCCGATGAAGACGAAGATCGTTACAAGCAGTGAATTAAACTGCAACCTGGAGTACATCCGGGCAACGAGGAGGCTGAATCCTCGTCAGGTGAGGTGAATCCTCGTCAGGGAAGCTGAAGTCTAGGTGTCACGCCCTGACCTTAGATATCTCTGTTTTCTATATATTTTGGTTAGGTCAGGGTGTGACTAGGGTGGGTACTCTAGTGTTGTATGTCTAGGATTTTGTATGTCTAGGGTTTTGTATGTCTAGGGTTGTTGTAGGTCTAGGGGTTTTGTATTTCTATGTTGGCCTGATATGGTTCCCAATCAGAGACAGCTGTTGATCGTTGTCTCTGATTGGGGATCATATTTAGGCAGCCCTGTTTCCCACTTTCTGTTGTGGGATCTTGTCTATGTGTAGTTGCCTGTCAGCACTAGTTTGTATAGCTTCACGTTTCATTTTGTTATTTTGTTATTTTGTTAGTTTGTTCAGTATTTCATTCTAAGAATGTACGAACACCACACTGCGCCTTGGTCCAATCCTTATAACAAACGTGACACAAGGTATCTTATTTTAATTACATCATATATCGGAACACAATGACATTGCACATCTCACAATTAATCAGTGGTAAATGTACGTAGGTAAAAACGCTTGAAAGGACAACTTAAGTAGTTTTTTGGGGTATCTGTACTTTACTTCACTATTTATATTTTTGACAAGTTCTGCTTTTACATCACTACATTCTTAAAGAAAATAATGTACTTTTTACTCCATACATTTTCCCTGACACCCAAAAGTACTTGTTACATTTTGAATGCATAGCAGGACAGGAAAATGGTCCAAATCACGCACTTATCAAGAGAACATCCCTGTTCATCCCTACTGCCTCTGATCTGGCGGACTCACTAAACACAAATGCTTTGTTTGTAAATTAATGTCAGTGTTGTAGTGTGCCCCTGGCAATTTGTAAATAAAAAAAAGTTAAACGAAGTATGCTGTCTGGTTTGCATAATATAAAGAATTTGAAATTCATTTATTTTGATACTTAAGCACTTTTAAAACCAAATACTTTTCGACTTATACTCAGGGATTATTTATTACTGGGTGACTTTTACTTTTACTTGAATCATTTTCTATGAAGGTATCCTTACTTTTACTCAAGATTGACTTCTGAGCACTTTGTCCACCACCGCTATTAACGTCTTGCTCCTACCTGGCACGCAGGCGTCCCATCTAGAGCTCTGGAAATGCAAATGCGCTACACTAAATGCTAATAGTATTAGTTAAAACTCAAACGTTCATTAAAATACCCATGCAGGGTATTGAATTAAAGCTACACTCGTTGTGAATCCAGGCAACAAGTCAGATTTTTAAAATGCTTTTCGGCGAAAGCATGAGAAGCTATTATCTGATAGCATGTAACAGCGGCCGGCGGATGGATATATTTTTCCACTTTCAGTGATCAGATTTTCCTGCACTTTTCGATGAAACGCACGTTCTGTTATAGTCACAGCCGTGATTTAACCAGTTTTATAAATGTCTGAGTGTTTTCTATCCACACATACTAATCATATGCATATACTATATTCCTGGCCTGAGTAACAGGGCGCTGAAATGTTGCGCGATTTTTAACAGAATGTTTGAAAAAGTAGGGGGGTAGGAGTAACAGGTTAATATCATCACTATGATGAGGTTATGATGTACAGATCCTCTTTTTATCTTTCCTGTTCAAATCATTCAAGTATCTCAAAATTGATTGTGTAACTCAAAGTTACTCATAGACAATTTGGAAAAGGCTAATATACAGTTGAAGTCGGAAGTTTACATACACTTAAGTTGGAGTCATTAAGACTCATTTTTAAACCACTCCACAAACTTCTTGTTAATAAACTGTAGTTTAGGCAAGTCGGTTAGGACATCTATTTTGTGCATGACACAAGTACATTTTCCAACAATTGTTTACAAACATATTATTTCACTTATAATTCACTGTATCACAATTCCAATCGGTCAGGAATTTTACATACATTAAGCTGACTCTGCCTTTAAACAGCTTGGAACATTCCAGAAAATTATGTCATGGCTTTAGACGCTTCTGATAGGCTAATTGACATCATTTGAGTCAATTGGAAGTGTACCTGTGGATGTATTTCAAGGCCTACCTTTAAACTCATTGCCTTTTGCTTGATATAATGTGAACATCAAAAGAAATCAGCCAAGTCCTCAGAAAACAATTGTAGACCTCCACAAGTCTGGTTCATCTTTGGAAGAAATTTCCAAATCACATTCATCTGTACAAAAAATAGTAAACACCATGGGACCATGCAGCTGTCATACCGCTCAGGAAGGAGACGCACTCTGTCTCCTAGAGATGAACATACTTTGGTGCGAAAAGTGCAAATCAATCCCAGAACAACAGCAAAGGACCGTGTGAAGATGCTGGACGAAACAGGTACAAAATAATCTATATCCACACAAAAAACGAGTCATATATCGACATAACCTGAAAGGCCGCTCAGCAAGGAAGAAGCCACTTCTCCAAAACCACATAAAAAAAGCCAGACTACGGTTTGCAACTACACATGGGGACAAAGATCATACTTTTTGGAGATATGTCCTCTGGTCTGATGATTCAAAAATATAACAGTTTTTCCATACTGACTATCGTTATGTTTGGAGGAAAAAGGGGTGAGGCTTGCAAGCCGAAGAACACCATCCCAACCGTGAAGCACAGGGGTGGCAGCATCATGTTGTGGGGGTGCTTTGCTGCAGGAGGGACTGGTGCACTTCACAAAAGAGATGGCTTCATGAGGATGGAAAATTACGTGCATATATTGAAACAACATCTCAAGACATCAGTCAGGAAGTTAAAGCTTGCTCATACATGGGTCTTCCAAATGGACAATGACCCCAAGCATACTTCCAAAGTTGTGGCAAAATGGCTTAAAACATTTCTAGGGCTGGCATTCCGCTGAAAAGGCAGAATGCGAAATTCCTAAAAAAAAATTGAAATATGTAACTTTCACACATTAACAAATCCAATAGAGCAAATGAAATATAAACTTCTTGTAATTAATCCACCCATTGTGTCCGATTTAAAAAATACTTTACAGCGAAAGCACAACATATGATTATGTTAAATCACCGCCAAGTCAAAAAAACACACAGCCATTTTTCCAGCCAAAGATAGGATTCACAAAAAGCAGAAATAGAGATAACATTAATCACTAGCCTTTGATGATCTTCATCAGATGACCCAAGTTAAACAATTTAAAGGCAATACTACCAAATGCCAATTGAGTGTAAACTTCTGACTCACTGGGAATGTGATGAAAGAAATAAAAGCTGAAATAAATCATTCTCTCCACTATTATTCTGACATTTCACATTGCTAAAATAAAGGGGTGATTCTAACTGACCTAAAATAGGAATATTTATTAGGATTAAATGTCAGGAATTGTGAAAAACTGAATTTAAATGTATTTGGCTAATGTGTAGGTAAACTTCCGACTTCAATTGTACAATAGGTACCATTGACATGCGTTGATTGCCCTTCCTACTTTATTAAAAACGGATTACTATTTTATCTCTAACCAAGTGGATTATTTATCTTTAGGTTCCCTACTTATATATATAAAAATGTTCAGAGCTCATTAGATTATGACTTCATTTGATTATATATTTAACTTTCTCTAAATGACAACATTTTAGATTAATGGGTTTCAAAATCTTTTTGTTGGAGTGACTCAAAACTTTGAGATTAGACAGATTACATTTTTAGTTTAGCAAGACTCCACAGAAAGTGTTGAAGAAAAATGTTGGTGTCAAAGTGTTTTCCGTGAGAATTACAGGAGGGTGCATTTAACTCCAAACCAGCCTATTTGTGTTTATTCATTCACAACTAGGATGTGTAAACACTTTATTTTAAGGGTTGGTAATAAACCATTTATAAGGCATTTATATGCCTTCTAAATGGTTTGTTATGGGCCATTCAAATAAAGGTTCACCCTAGGAGGTTGCCGGGCCTTCAGGTACCAGTGATGCCAGGATTAGCTGCACAGACTCCTTAGCTGCTGCTGCAGCAGGTAAGTGTAGTGGACGTAGGGTGAAAACACACAGAGAGAGAGAAAGAGACACACACACACTGACACATGTACTATGAGTTTATTGATATTTTGGCTCTATATTATATACAGTGCCTTGCGAAAGTATTCGGCCCCCTTGAACTTTGCGACCTTTTGCCACATTTCAGGCTTCAAACATAAAGATATAAAACTGTATTTTTTGTTTCAAACTTTTTTAACAAATCAAAAACTGAAAAATTGGGCGTGCAAAATTATTCAGCCCCTTTACTTTCAGTGCAGCAAACTCTCTCCAGAAGTTCAGTGAGGATCTCTGAATGATCCAATGTTGACCTAAATTACTAATGATGATAAATACAATCCACCTGTGTGTAATCAAGTCTCCGTATAAATGCACTTGCACTGTGATAGTCTCAGAGGTCCGTTAAAAGCGCAGAGAGCATCATGAAGAACAATGGAACACACCAGGCAGGTCCGAGATACTGTTGTGAAGAAGTTTAAAGACGGATTTGGATACAAAAAGATTTCCCAAGCTTTAAACATCCCAAGGAGCACTGTGCAAGCGATAATATTGAAACGGAAGGAGTATCAGACCACTGCAAATCTACCAAGACCTGACCGTCCCTCTAAACTTTCAGCTCATACAAGGAGAAGACTGATCAGAGATGCAGCCAAGAGGCCCATTATCACTCTGGATGAACTGCAGACATCTACAGCTGAGGTGGTCGTATATTGCACAAATCTGGCCTTTATGGAAGAGTGGCAAGAAGAAAGCCATTTCTTAAAGATATCCATAAAAAATGTCGTTTAAAGTTTGTCACAAGCCACCTGGGAGACACACCAAACATGTGGAAGAAGGTGCTCTGGTCAGATGAAACCAAAATTTAACTTTTTGGCAACAATGCAAAAAGTTATGTTTGGCGTAAAAGCAACACAGCTCATCACCATGAACACAACATCCCCACTGTAAAACATGGTGGTGGCAGCATCATGGTTTGGGCCTGCTTTTCTTCAGCAGGGACAGGGAAGATGGTTCAAATTGATGGGAAGATGGATGGAGCCAAATACAGGACCATTCTGGAAGAAAACCTGATGGAGTCTGCAAAAGACCTGAGACTGGGACGGAGATTTGTCTTCCAACAAGACAATGATCCAAAACATAAAGCAAAATCTACAATGGAATGGTTCAAAAATAAACATATCCAGGTGTTAGAATGGCCAAGTTAAAGTCCAGACCTGAATCCAATCGAGAATCTGTGGAAAGAACTGAAAACTGCTGTTCACAAATGCTCTCCATCCAACCTCACTGAGCTCGAGCTGTTTTGCAAGGAGGAATGGGAGAAAATTTCAGTCTCTCGATGTGCAAAACTGATAGAGCCATACCCCAAGCGACTTACAGCTGTAATCGCAGCAAAAGGTGGCGCTACAAAGTATTAACTTAAGGGGGCTGAATAATTTTGCACGCCCAATTTTTCAGTTTTTGATTTGTTAAAAAAGTTTGAAATATCCAATAAATGTCGTTCCACTTCATGATTGTGTCCCACTTGTTGTTGATTCTTCACAAAAAAATACAGTTTTATATCTTTATGTTTGAAGCCTGAAATGTGGCAAAAGGTCGCAAAGTTCAAGGGGGCCGAATACTTTCGCAAGGCACTGTATGTAATAGTAATTAACCCTTAGGATAAGGGGGGGGGACATGTTTGACAGCCAGGCACGTATAATTACACTTTCAAATCAAATCAAATCAAATCAAATTTATTTATATAGCCCTTCGTACATCAGCTGATATCTCAAAGTGCTGTACAGAAACCCAGCCAAAAACCCCAAACAGCAAACAATGGTTATTTCTAAGGTATTATGAGCCAATGGTTATCTATTAGGCATTTATTCAGTAATCTTTCTTCTTTATCTAATAAATGTGTTTATTCATTCACAGTTGGATGTTGCCGGGCCCAGCACAGGCAGTGTGTTCCCCTGGTTTTCTGATACCAGTGCTGTGGGAAAGGATGCTAGGCTTAGCAGAGACAGCTCAGAGGTGAGTGCAGTGAGACAGAGTGACAACAGAGGAGAACAAGGAGAATTAGAAACATACAGACAGTGAATGACATACCAACGGACAGACAAGCAGTCAGACAGAGAGTGAGAGAGAGACAGCAGATGTAGAGGCATACTCCACAACAGGGAGGCAATAACATAGGCAACTATAGTATGGCACTACAGTACCAACTCGGTGGCCTTGTGTCCACCCTGAGATTGGAAGGTTATGAGTTCAATCCCTGTCTGAGTCATACCAAAGAATGTAAAAATGGGACCTGATGCCTTTCCACTTGGCACTCAGCATTAAGGAGATAGGTTGTGGTTATGGCCCAGCGGTATACTAGCATCCTGTCCAGGGGGTGTACTTGCACACTACAGAAACAGGAGATAAGCTCCTGCTCCTATTAGCCATTCCGACTTGCACAAGCCAAGGCTACTTACTTACTTTTAGTACATTATACTGCAACAGTCCTTCTTATTTTAGACTAATCAGAAAACAAGTGCCTTTGAGATGACAGGCCTTTGGGTGAATGGTGTCCGGCAAAAGAAAACAGAGAGAAAACATCCCAGGGACACAGGAGAAGAGAGAGAAGGGAGAGGAGAGAGAAAGCTCTCTGAGGGGGAGAGAGCACGGTGCCCCAAAGTGCTTTAGACACTTGAAAGGCTTTGTCTGGTGGAGCCCTGGGGTAACCAATCCCCACTCAGGATGAGGGCCATTGGTCCAGGAAGTAAACAAGGCCATGGAAACAGAAGGAAGTGTTTAAGTCAGTGGAGGATGGATGGGATGGATGGATGGATAAAAGAGGTGGGTTGTGGGAGATGAGGGGCGTTAATCAAATGATGAAGAAGTTTGGCGGAGCAATGTGGAGGAAGAACGAGGGGGAGGAGGGGGAGGAAGTGGGGAGGAAGAACGAGGGGTGGAGAGGATGTGAAAGCTGAAGGACAGATAATTGATAACAGATTACATAGTCATTAGTCTCAGGTGCAAGCTGAGCTACTCACCAGGATGTTGAAATCCTGAGCTAATTGCACAATGGGTAACATAGGCCCTGACTGGGGATCTTTTGTTACTCCACGTCTGCATCCCAAATGGTACCCTATGCCCTATATAGTACACTACTTTTGAACAGGGCACATAGGGTTCTGGTCAAAAGTAGTGCACAACTGTATGTAAATAAATAGGATACCATTTCGGGACAATAGCCAGGGTTCCATCTCCAGACAGCCTGGCCATTAGACGAGTCATTATAATCCAATTGTCGGGACTGGGAGACAAAGACAGGCAGCATCTGAGAATGGGCTTTGGTCATTTGTCAAAGTCCAGTGCGTAGATGAATATGAATAGAGATATTGAATATGTAAATATTTAGCTCGAACATTAGGGTGAAAGTCTTTGATTTGTAGAAGTTTTGAAGCTGGATTCTGCTGGAATACACATACACAGTTCTTAGGGGGAGAGAGAGAGAGAGAGAGAGAGAGAGAGAGAGAGAGAGAGAGAGAGAGAGAGAGAGAGAGAGAGAGAGAGAGAGAGAGAGAGAGAGAGAGAGAGAGAGAGAGAGAGAGAGAGAGAGAGAGAGAGAGAGAGAGAGAGAGAGAGAGAGAGAGAGAGAGAGAGAGAGTGGGTGCCTAATGGTTAGAGCTAATACTTTCCCTGTTAGCAGCTGCATGTTGCAGTCTGAGGTAGAGCAAGGGAGCCAACCCATATGTGAAAGGCTGCATTGAGTACAGAATATTATGTTGTCAAGCAAAACAAATGTGTATATGGTGAATTGATGACAGAATTAATACACTATATTTGTTATTGTCGCTTTTCACATTTATGTATTTCCCGATAATGTTCTACACCCATCATAAATCCCCTCTATCCCTCCACCCTTCTCTCCTCTCTGTCCAATCCAGGGATAGCAGGAAGTCTCCAGATGGTTTAACACTTGTCAGCGTGACCCTGTGACCCCAGATGCTGTCCAGATGCAGGTCAGTTGTGGGGTGTGGGCCTCTGTCCAACTGACTTATGGCCCATCGTAAAAACTCTCAACGGAAAGAAAGGAGAGAGCCGAACTCTAGACACCACCTAGCAGAATGAGCCGCATGAAATCGCCAAAAGATTGAATTCCAGAGTTCCGAAGTTCAGCCTTTGCTTCGTAGGTTGTGATTGGTCTGTTTTTTATGGTGTCACCAGTGGTAAACTCAACACGTTAGTCTGAGACAAGCCACGTCACAAGGTGTTCCTACTCAATGTATGGTTAAGAAGTGAGGGGCAGGTTAGAGTTTCCTAAAGGTTCCAAAGAGAACAAGAAAACACTGCACTTTAGTATGGTATGAGTGTTAATAACAATTGCCATGTTCTAGCACATCTCTTGGAAAAAAACAACAGATTACAAACCATTGACTAGTGGAGATTGGATTGGATTTATGCAGACATCAAAAAGGACCTGTGTCACCTTTATCCTGCATAACATAACAAAAGCAGACTCTATCCATTTATTGTGAATCCATACAGATATACTGTTGACTATCCCAATGGACACACTCCACTCCATGAATTGGCCTACGTAGCAGAAGCGACCATACCATCTGTCAAGTGAACAAGTGCTGCTGTATAAATGTATAAGGTGCAGCATCGAGTCGAGTCAGACTGCTCATTTAAAGACATCTAACGTGGTTCTGTTTTTCTTTTGTAATTAACCACTGTGGTTTCAATGGTCCCTGAGCGGAGGATGACTGGGCTAATAGAAATAAAGTGTGTTTAATGGCCAACAGTGACAGGCTATACTATTTACCTCTTCAGACCCCTGCCGGAACACCCCTTCACCGCCAGCGCCCATTTTCTAAGCAACAGCTATAAAAGCCAATGAACCAGAGGAATATGTTTGCCATATGGCCTTTGATTGTTAAGCGGAGAAATAGAAGGAGTGACGGAGAGTGAAGGTATTAAGGGGTCTGGAGGTAGGGGGGTTGGGGTGGCCGAATTCCCCTGTTGCCGGGGCCATGCCGGGATCCTGTAAATGGCAGCGGTGTGAACATTATCCAGATGGACGGATGGAGTGTGTGTGTGTGTGTGTGTGTGTGTGTGTGTGTGTGTGTGTGTGTGTGTGTGTGTGTGTGTGTGTGTGTGTGTGTGTGTGTGTGTGTGTGTGTGTGTGTGTGTGTGTGTGTGTGTGTGTGTGTGTGTGTGTGTGTGTGCGTGCGTGCGTGCGTGCGTGCGTGCGTGCGTGCGTGCGTGCGTGCGTGCGTGCGTGCGTGCGTGCGTGCGTGTGTGTGTGTGTGTGTGTGTGTACTGCAGCTGCAACAGTTCCTGTGAAGAGGAGATCTCTTTATGGAGACTCTGAGGGCTCAGCCAATGGGGGGTTAAACAAACCAATAGCTCAGTACCATAGAAAAACAATCCACCCATTATGGTATTATTGAATCCAAATTCCAGTTCTAGTGATTCTATTTCTATGCTCTGTACAACACCATTGTTTAAACAAATCAGACTGATCACAAGGGGGACACACATCTGACAATCACATCTGTGATTTTGTGTTATGGTCTACATTTAACCATTGAGTACGTGAGGCTATGTATGTGGGTGTGCGTTCACATATACCCATGTTTGTAAATACATGTAAGAATTGTGTGTGTGTGTTCTTTTGGTTTTACTATACTTGTGAGGACCAGAAGTAAAAAACAAGGAACATTCTGACAAGTGGGGACATCCCAGCTAACAACAACTTTAGAGAACGTTCCCTTAAGAGTCTCATTAGGTCATTCATGAGAATGTTCCAGTGATGTGCAAGGGATGTTTCCAAGAGACCATTCCCTTAATGTCAAATATAACTTAGCGAGAACATGGTTACTAGACCAGGTTCTCAGAAAATAAGATGTTCAAAACATGTTTCATGGGAACATTGCAAGAACATTCATGAGTCCAGTACTCTGTGGGTTAGGAGAATATTCCATCAAGATATTCAGAATAGGGCTACCATGTTCTCAGAACATAAGACGTTAATGTTCTAGACAGGTTTCATGGGAACTTGGCAAAAACATGAATGTGTCCAGTTTGTATTTGTATTTATCAAGGAACCCCATTAACTGCTGCCAAGGGTGTCCAAAAACATTAAGACACCTATATACACATAAAACAAAATATGGAACAGTACATCATATAACACTGTCACACCACCACATATCCACAACACAAAATGTATGATACCAACAATATTACAATGTACATGTGTGTAGAGTGCGTGTGCTGGAGCCCGTGTGCGTATGCATGTGTCTGTACCTGTGTGTGTGTCTCTTCACAGTTCTACTGTTCCATAAGGTGTATTTGAATCTGTTTTTTAAATCTGATTCTACTACTTGAATCAGTTACTTGATGTGGAATAGAGTTCCATGTAGTCATGGCTCTATGTAGTACTGTGAGCCTCCCATAGTCTGTTCTGGACTTGGGGATTGTGAAGAGACCTCTGGTGGCATGTCTTATGGGGTATCCACATGGGTGTCCGAGCTAAGTGCTCGTAGTTTAAACAGACAACTCGCTGCATTCAGCTTGTCAACACCTCTTACAAAAACAAGTAGTGATGAAGTCACTCTTACCTCCAATTTGAGCCATGAAAGATAGACACGCATATCATTAGTATTAGCTCTCCGTGTACATTTTATGGACAGACTTTTTACATATTATGGACAGACTTTCTTCCCATCTTAGCTACTGTTGAATAAACATGTTTTGACCATGACAGTTTACAATGCAGGGTTTCCAGGGAGTTTAGTCACTTTAACTTGCTCAATTTCCATATTATTCATTACCAGATTTAGTTGAGGTTTAGAGTTTAGTGAATGATTTGTCCCAAATACAATGCTTTTAGTTTTTGAAATATTTAGGACTAACTTATTCCTTGCCACCCACTCTGAAACTAACTGCAGCGCTTTCTTAAGTGTTGCAGTCATTTCAGTCACTGTAGTAGCAGACATGTATACTGTTGAGTGATCCGCATTCATAGACACACTGGCTTGGCCAGTGGCATGTCGTTTGTAAAGATTGAAAAAAGTAAGGTGCATAAACAGCTGCCCTGGGGAATTCCTGATTCTACCTGGATTATGTTGGAGAGCCGTCCATTAGAGAACCCCCTCTTTGTTATGTTAGATGGGTAACACTTTATACACAACATAGCAGGTGGTGTAAAGCCCTAAAACATACATTTATCCAGCAGCAGACTATGATCGATAGTGTCAAAATCCGCACTGAAGTCTAACAAAACAGCCCCACGATCTTTTTATCATCAATTTCTTTTGTCATTTGTGTCATCAGTCATATTTGTAAGTGCTGTGAAGTGAATGTCCTTCCCTGTAAGCTTGCTTTGCTATTCTTAGGTAGCAAAATTACTTTTGCTTCCCTCCAAGCCTGAGGGCACACACTTTCGAGTAAGCTTAGATTGATGTTTTGGCAAGTAGGAGTGGCAATATCATCCGCTATTATCTTCAGTAATTTTCCATCCAAGTTGTCAGACCCCGGTGGCTTGTCATCGTTGATAGACAACAATAATTTGTTCACTTCATCCACACTCACTTTACAGATTTCAAAATTACAGTGCTTGTCTTTCATAATTTGATCAGTTATACTTGGTTGTGTAGTGTCAGCGTTTGTTGCTGGCATGTCATGCCTAAGTTTACTAATCTTGCCAATAAAAAAATCATGAATTAAAGTAGTTGGCAATATCAGTAAGTTCTGTGATTAATGAGCCATCTGATTCAATGAATGATGGAGTTGAGCTTGCCCTTTTGCCCATAATTTAATTTAAGGTACTCCAAATATTTTTGCTATAATTTTTGGTCCTTTATCTTTGCTTCATATTGTAGTTTCTTCTTCTTTTTGTTCAATTTAGTCACATGATTTCTCAATTTGCCGTATGTTTGCCAGTCCGTTGGCAGATACACTTATTTGCCAATCCTTTTGCCTCATCCCTCTCAACCATACAATTTTTCAATTTGTCATCAATCTGCAGGGTTTTAACAGTTTTTACATTCATACTTAATGGGTTCATGACTATTAGTAACTGGGATAAGCAATTTCATAAATGTGTCAGTTTTCTGTGGGTTAGGAGGATATTCCATCAACATCCCACCAAATATACACAGAACATGGTTGCCATGTTCTCAGAATATAAGATATAAATGCTCTAGACATGTCTGATGGGAGAGTTGCATGAACGTTTGTTTCCCTAAAAATACATCTTTACATGTCACGTTATGTTACTGTTGCCATGCCAATTGAGGCCCTGATTGATGAACCACTGATACATGCATAGCTCTTTGTCTGTTGGCAAGGTTAAGGATACTCTCACACACACACAGTGCTTTTAACATGGTGTTTTTAAATGACATATTTGACAAACACATGAATACATTGAGCATGTTCAATTATACAATAATTATTATTCAACTTTTCCTCAGCTGAGATTTGTGCTTGTTTCAGGGTACGTCAATCTTCAATGTTCATATCAGCTATCAGTTAATCTGACTATTCTCTTATCATTGATTTGATTTACTTATTGTAGCAATTTAAGGGATTTATTTTGCGGTGTAATGTTGTTGGGGTATATTAACCTGTTTTAATGATACTTCTGAATTACTATGACAAATAAATTATTTTTTGGAGTGTACTTTTAACAGAGCAGAGATTTACTTCCAAGTGCATTCACCATATTGCTTACACCTATCAAGCTGTTTCAGATCTACACAAGTGCCTAGGGAGGGGGGTTTATGGTTTATTTATCTGGACAGGGCCTAACTACACTAGCCCCATAAGCACATGCTGAAAGCATTCCTAGTCGATCACCAACATTTTTTGTTAAAAAACCCAACGATTAAAGCCTTGCTTTCCTATTTTGTTGGCAGTAGGTGCACTTGATTCAGCATCCCTAGTGCCGAGAAGACAAAGTGTTCACATCTGTAATTATTTCATGTGTCTGAAGGTAAAACTCTGCCTACCCGGCAGGCCCAGAGAGCAAATCAAGTGCACCTATAGGCCACATCTGGCCAATCAGATGGCTCAGATCACCATGTCTGCAAATCAAATCAAAGTGTATTTGTCACTTGCACCAAACAATTGAAATGCTTACTTACAGGCTCTAACCAACAGTGCAATTTCTAAGTTAAAAATAAATAAACAAAAAGGTATTAGGTGAACAATAGGTAAGTAAAGAAAGAAATACAACAGTAAAAAGACAGTGAAAAATGACAGTAGCGAGGCTATACACAGAAGCGAGGCTATACACAGAAGCGAGGCTATACACAGAAGCGAGGCTATACACAGAAGTGAGGCTATACACAGAAGTGAGGCTATATACAGTAGCGAGACTATAGACAGGCACCGGTTGGTCGGGCTAATTGAGGTAGTATGTACAGGAATGTATAGTTAAAGTGACTATGCATATATGATAAACAAAGAGTAGCAGCAGTGTAAAAGTGGGGTTGGGGGGTGGGGAAGACAATGCAGATAGTCTGGGTGTCCATTTAAATACCGGTTCAGGAGCTTCATGCAACTCTCTGCACAGATTCCTTATAATAATCAAGGCCACCTAATCATCCCAGATTCAAATTTGCTCATTCATCCCCCTCCTCTCCAATGTAACTATTCTCCAGGTCATTGCTGTAAATGAGAATGTTTTCTCAGTCAACTTGCCTGGTAAAATAAGAGTAAAGAATTTGATAAAGATCCTCGAGCCATAGTCAGTGAAAAGAAACGTTGAGTGCACAGAAAATTTGATACTGTGAGAATTAAAAACATTAAAAACCATGAATAGTGAGAGACTCAACAAATATAGCAGAGTTGCTGTTTTTATGAGTAAGTTCATGTTTAAGCTGTCATTAAGCACTGCCAAGACTTTGTTCAACACCTTTATAAGCCATAAAATGAATGTTCTCCCTACTTCCACTCATGCTACAATATCAATAAATATTTCACTTTCTCTGGTCATAGGAGTAACATACTGAAGAGTATTGGGACCAAGTGAAGATAAAGCAGCAATATTTTGAGAATAAAGTGCCAATGTAACAAGTACTTTTTGGTGTAATGGAAAATGTATGGAGTAAAATGTACAATATTTTCTTTAGGAATGTAGTGGAGTAAAAGTAAACGTTGTCAAAAATATGAATACTAAAATACAGATACCCCAAGCAACTACTTAAGTAGTACTTTACAACACTGATTTACATTTTTTAAGTCATGTTAAAAAAAGATCTGAGTGGTAGTTCTCGGCTTCCATTTTGACTCAGAAAGTGATCTTCGTTGGTGACCACTGGCCTAGAGATATCCCTTATTGGGACAGTGGTTAGGGCATTCATCATTGGTACTGGTGGCTTGGGTTTGAGACAAGCTTGGGGAGTCACCCTACTATTACATTATTAGCAATATACAGTACCAGTCCAAAATTTGGACACACCTATTCATTCATGGGGCGGCAGGGTAGCCGGGGCGGCAGTGTAGCCTAGTGTTTAGAGCGTTGGACTAGTAACCGGAAGGTTGCAAGTTCAAACCCCCGAGCTGACAAGGTACAAATCTGTCGTTCTGCCCCTGAACAGGCAGTTAACCCCCTGTTCCTAGGCCGTCATTGAAAATAATTTGTTCTTAACTGACTTGCCTGGTAAAATAAAAAAAGTTTTTTCTTTATTTTTACTAGTTTCCACATTGTAGAATAATAGTGAAGACTACAAATCTATGAAATAACACACACGGAATCATGTAGTAATGCAAAAAGTTTTAAATAAATCTAAGTATATATTAAATGTGAAATTCTTCAAAGTAACCACCCTTTTCCTTGATTACAGTTTTGCACACTCTTGGCATTCTCTCAACCTGCTTCACCTGGAATGCTTTTCCAACAATCTTGAAGGATATGCTGAGCACTTGTTGGCTGCTTTTGGGTTAGGGATTTGGGGTTAAAGTTAGGGTTAGGTTAAGAGTTAGGGGGTAAGGTTACTACAAGCTTCATTCCGTTGATTTACTGTATGTGCGTGTACTTAGGTGGAGTGTGAGTAGCGGACACCTTTTGGTAACATGATATCATAGCCAGTCCCACTACCATTGACAAGGGAGCGATAGCAGACATTTTTATTTTGGTCTTTTCTATTTGTGAAAACAAGGACAAGTAGCCTTCCCTTGCTAGTAATAGCTCTTAAAAAATAATAGCACTTAAAAAATATATTTGGTATAATATATTTAGCTGGCAGCCTGGCTAGCTGGCTTTAGCCTTTCTAAAATCATAGCAAGCTATCTAGCATGTTTAGCTTCCCACATCTCCATGTGAAATAATCAGATGTATAATTATAAAACATGCCCTGGCAAATACTATTATACTTGCCGGTGTAACCTAAAACATTACCCCAGTCTGTTAGGCTGCTTGTGTGTTCATTGCCAAATCAGCTAAATATATAATGTCACCATGTTTTGTTCATAATGAAAAAAGCACATGGCTAGCTAGTTTGCTACAGCAGATTCTACAATTTCACAACAATCTGTACTCATAAACAAAATAACTTTTTGGGTGGATTCTTGTTATTGGTTTACTGTTTGAACAGTCACTGAAATTATATTTGGTTCTCAATGCCAAATAGGCAACTTTGATGAATAGCCTATATAGCCTATAGATCAGATCAAGGAACCAAAGGACAACACTGCCCCCACGGCTGCAGAAGGAATGATAAGGCGTGTCTGAATGTTCAGGTAGTGGAAAAAGTCATTTGTCATAATGTCATAATGTAAATTTAATTGATTCAAAAAAGTACTTAAAATGTATCTGTGTGTCTCATGTGCTTTGTGTCAGATATGTTTAGTATGTCTGCATGTATGTGTGCCCTCTCCCTCTCTAACCCCTCTGCCATTCTGGGCTCATGGTCCAGGGAGGGATTCCACAGTATGCCATCTATGTGGGTTCTGAAGGGTAGTGTACTAGTGGGAAGGCTGACTACCCTTGTCATACTAATCATTAGAGCCAACGCTATCCTACCATCAGCCCAGGTTGTGTCCTAAATAGCACCCTTTTCCCTAGTGGACTACTTTTGACCAAGACACATAGGGCTCTCGTCAAAAGTAGTGCACTATGTAGGGAATAGGGTGCCATTTGAGATGTAGTCCCAGCCTGCCTACCAACTCCTGATGGCCTTGAGAGAGAATAAGAGAAAATCATTGAGAGGATATTACAGCATTTGTCTTTGTTCCACTAATCACTCTCTACGCCATGTAGATTAATGGTGATTGGCTTTTCAATTTTTTTTTTCAGTCAGAGGCATCCACCATCCAATCCAAAAGGCTTTTGAATGAAGATACTGGAGATAATTAGGTTTACTAATCAGTGTTCCATTAGCATTTAGGGTTGAATCCAAATAGCACCCTACACTATTTATAGTGCAGAGCCCTATGGGCCTTGGTCAAAAGTGGTTCACTACATAGGGAGCCATCTGGGACACAAGCCTAGGTCCAGCTTCTTTCTGTGTCTGACTTTGTGTATGGCTGTAATGGCACCTGTTTGTCATTTCTCTTATCGAGCTGATTTACTGTAGCTCTGTTGTTCAAAGGAGAATGATCTGGTAATTATGAGTTCTGTATGGGAATTTTAGCACTGTAAATACATCACAGGGATATTCATCTGAGTGTGTATATCCTACAGTACCCTCTCCAGAGGTCTAGGACATTTGCCTATTTTGTTTCCAATTAATCAATCAAATGTATTTATAAAGCCCTTTTTACATCAGCCGATGTCACAAAGTGCTGTACAGAAACCCAGCCCAAAATCCCAAACAGCAAGCAATGCAAATGTAGAAGAACGGTGGCTAGGAAAATCTCCCTAGAAAGGCCGGAACCTAGGAAGAAACCTAGAAAGGAATCAGGCTCTGAGGGGTGACCAGTCCTCTTCTGGCTGTGCCGGGTGGAGATTATAACAGTACATGGCCAAGATGTTCAAACGTTCATAGATGACCAGCAGGGTCAGATAATAATAATCACAGTGGTTGTAGAGGGTGCAACAGGTCTGCACCTCAGGAGTAAATGTCAGTTGGCATTTCATAGAGACAGCAGGTACGGTAGAGAGAGAGTCCAAAACAGCAGGTCCGGGACAAGGTAGCACGTCCGGTGAACAGGTCAGGGTTCCATAGCCGCAGGCAGATCAATTGAAACTGGAGCAGCAGCACGACAAGGTGGACTGGGGACAGCAAGGAGTCATCAGGCCAGGTAGTCCTGAGGCATGGTCCTAGGGCTCAGGTCCTCCGGGAGAAAGAGAGAGAGAAAAGGAGAAAGAGAGAGATTTAGGGGGACCATACTTAAATTCACACAGGACACAGGATAAGAGGAGAAATACTCCAGATATAACAGACTGACCCTAGCCCCCAGACACATAAACTATTGCAACATTAATACTGGAGGCTGAGACAGGAGGGGTCGGAAGACACTGTGACCCCATCCAACGATACCCCTGGACAGGGCCAAACCAGCAGGATATAACCCTACCCACAGCCACCACACCACTAGCGGGATATCTTCAACCACCAACTTACGACCCTGAGACAAGGCCGAGTATAGCCCACGAAGATCTCCCCCACGGCACAAACCCGAGGTGGGTGCCAACCCGGACAGGAAGATCACGTCAGTGACTCAACCCACTCAAGTGAAACTACCCTCCTAGGGACGGCATGGTAGAGCACCAGTAAGCCAGTGACCCAGCCCCCATAATAGGGTTAGAGGCAGAGAATCCCAGTGGAGAGGGAACCGGCCAGGCAGAGACAGCAATGGCAGTTCGTCGCTCCAGTGCCTCTCCGTTCACCTTCACACCCCTGGGCCAGAATACACTCAATCATAGGTCCTACTGAAGAGATTAGTCTTCAATATAGACTTGAAGGTCGAGACCGAGTCTGCCTCTCTCACATGGATAGCCAGACCATTCCATGAAAATTGAGCTCTATAGGAGAAAGCCCTGCCTCCAACAGTTTGCTTAGAAAGTTTCTGTTTTTTGCAATGTTACAAAGATGGAGAAAAGCTGTCCTTGAAATATTGCTGATATGTTCGTCAAAAGAGAGATCAGGGTCCTTAACAGTTTTATTTGGGACTACTGTACAACTGTCAAGATTAATTGTCAGATCCAACAGAAGATCTCTGTGTTTCTTGGGACCTAGAACTAGCATCTCTGTTTTGTCTGAGTGTAAAAGTTAAAAATTTGCCGCCATCCACTTACTTATATCTGAAACACAGGCGTCCAGGGAGGGCAATTTTGTGGCTTCACCGTGTTTCATCGAAATGTACAGCTGTGTATCGTCCGCGTAGCAGTGAAAGTTAACATTATGTTTCCGAATGACATCACCAAGAGGTAAAATATATAGTGAAAACAATAGTGGTCCTTAAACAGAACCTTGAGGAACACCGAAATTTACAGTTGATTGTCAGAGGACAAACAATCCACAAAGACAAACTGATATCTTTCCAACAGATAAGATCTAAACGAGGCAAGAACTTGGGTTTCCAAACTCCCCAAAAGAATGTGGTGATCGGTGGTATCAAAAACAGCACTAAGGTCTAGGAGCACAAGGACAGATTCAAAGCCTTGGTCTGACGCCATTAAAATGTAATTTACCACCTTCACAGGTGCAGTCTCAGTGCTATGATGGGATCTAAAACCAGACTGAAGCATTTCATATACATTGTTTTGTCTTCAGGTAGGCAGTGAGTTGCTGCGCAATAGCTTTATTTTGAGTTTTTGAGAGGAATCGGAGATTTGATATATGCCGATATAGGGTTTTCTGCTTTTTCAAGAGAGGCTTTATTACTGCCACTTTTAGTGAGGTTTGTACACATCCGGTGGATAGGGAGTCGTGCATTATGTTCAACATAGGAGGGCCAAGCACAGGAAGCAGCTCTTTCAGTAGTTTTGTTGGAAAAGAGTCTTGTATGCAGCTTGAAGGTTTAGAGGCCAATACTATTTTAATCAATTTGTCATATTAAATCCTCTTAGGCTTCACTCCCCCCTATCTGAGATATCTCCTGCAGCCCTCATTCTCCACATACAACACCCGTTCTGACAGTCACATTCTGTTAAAGGTCCCCAAAGCACACACATCCCTGGGTCGCTCCTCTTTTCAGTTCGCTGCAGCTAGCGACTGGAACGAGCTGCAGCAAACACTCAAACTGGACAGTTTTCTCAATCTCTTCATTCAAAGACTCAATCATGGACACGCTTCCTGACAGTTGTGGCTGCTTTGTGTGATGTATTGTTGTCTCTACCTTCTTGACCTTTGTGCTGTTGACTGTGCCCAATAATGTTTGTAGCATGTTTTGTGCTGCTACCATGTTGTGTTGCTACCATGTTGTTATTTTGTGTTGCTACCATGCTGTGTTGTCATGTGTTGCTGCCTTGCTATGTTGTTGTCTTAGATCTCTCTTTATGTTGTGTTGTGTTGTTTCTCTTGTCGTGATGTGTGTTTTGTCCTATATTTACATTGCATTTATATATTAATTGATTTCAATTCCAGGCCCCCGTCCCCACAGGAGGCCTTTTGCCTTTTGGTAGGCCGTCATTGTAAATAAGAATTTGTTCTTAACTGACATGCCTAGTTAAATAAAAAATAAATACAAATAAAGAGATATAGTATTAAAAAACTTCAGTGTCTCCCTTGATCCTAGGTCCTGGCAGTGTTGTCCAGACTCTGAGCTTTGGAGAAATATACAGATTTAAAGAGGAGTCCATAATTTGCTTTCTGGGGAATGCAGCTTTTTAGTTAGCTTTGCGACAGTATCAAAAATAAATTTGAGTTGGAAAAATGGGATGATCGAACAGTAGTGAGGGCTCTTCGATACTGCATGGTACTGTCTTTCCAAGCTAGTCGGAAGACCTCCAGTTTAAAGAGCAGTCAGTAATTTGCTCTTTGATACTGCATGGTACTGTCTTTCCAAGCTAGTCGGAAGACCTCCAGTTTGGTGTAGCAGCAGTAAGGGCTCTTTGATACTGCATGGTACTGTCTTTCCAAGCTAGTCGGAAGACCTCCAGTTTGGTGTAGCAGCAGTAAGGGCTCTTTGATACTGCATGGTACTGTCTTTCCAAGCTAGTCAGAAGACCTCCAGTTTGGTGTAGCAGCAGTGAGGGCTCTTCGATACTGCATGGTACTGTCTTTCCAAGCGAGCCGAAAGACTTCCAGTTTGGTGTTGCGCCATTTCCGTTCCAATTTTCTGAAAGCTTGCTTCAGGGCTCGGGTATTTTCTGTATATCAGGGATCTAGTTTCTTTTGACAAATGTTTTTGTTTTTAGGGGTGCGACTGCATCTAGGGTATTACGCAAGGTTACATTTAGTTCCTTAGTTAGGTGGTTAACCGATTTTTGTTCTCTGATGTCCTTGGGTAGGTGGAGGGAGTCTGGAAGGGCATCTAGGAATCTTTGGGTAGTCCGAGAATTTACAGCTTTTGATGATCCTTGGTTGGGGTCTGAGCAGATTATTTGTTGCGATTGCAAACGTAATAAAATGGTGGTCCGATAGTCCAGAATTATGAGGAAAAACATTAAGATCGACAATATTTATTCCAAGGGACAAAACTAGGCCCAGAGTATGACCGTGGCAGAGTAGGTCCGGAGACATGTTGGACAAAACCCACTGAGTCGATGATGGCTCCGAAAGCCTTTTGGAGTGGGTCTGTGGACTTTTCCATGTGAATATTAAAGTCACCAAAAATGTGAATATTTTCTGCCATGACTACAAGGTCCGATAGGATTTCAGGGAACTCAGTGTGGAACGCTGTATACGGCCCAGGAGGCCTGTAAACAATAGCTATAAAAAGGGATTGAGTAGGCTGCATAGATTTTATGACAAGAAGCTCAAAAGACGAAAACAGCCTTTTTTTTGTAAATTGAAATATGTTATCGTAAATGTTAGCAACACTTCTGCCTTTGCGGGATGCGCAGGGGACGTGGTCACCGGTGTAACCAGTAGGAGAGGCCTCATTTAACACAGTAAATTCATCAGGCTTAAGCCATGTTTCAGTCAAGCCAATCACATCAAGATTATGATCAGTGATTAGTTCATTGACTATAACAGTCTTGGAAGTGAGGGATCTAACATTAAGTAGCCCTATTTTGAGATGCGAGATCACAATCTCTTTCAATAATGACAGGAATGGAGGCAGTCTTTATTCCAGTGAGATTGCTAAGGCGAACACCGCCATGTTTAGTTTTGCCCAACCTAGATCGAGGCACAGACACTGTCTCAAATAGGGATAGCTGAGCTGACTACACTGACTATGCTAGTGGCAGACTCCACTAAGCTGACAGGCTGGCTAACAGCTTGCTGCCTGGCCTGTGCATCTCATTGTGGAACTAGAGGAACCTTGTCTAGCCCTGTCTATGTTCATAGATAAGATGAGAGCACCCCTCCAGCTAGGATGGAGTCCGTCACTCCTCTGCAGGCCAGGCTTGGTCCTGTTTGTGGGTGAGTCCCAGAAAGACGGATAATTATCTACAAATTCTATCTTTTGAAAGGGGCAGAAAACACTTTTCAACTAGCGTTGAGTTGTGAGACTGCTGTAGAGCTCATCACTCCTCCTAATTGGGAGGTGGCCAGAGACAATTACTCAATGCCGACACATCTTTCTAGCTGATTTACACGCTGAAGATTTACACGCTATGTTGCGCTTGGTGATGCCAATGTGGATAACAATATCCCTATACTCTACACTCGCCAGTTTCAGCACCATCTTCAGATTAGCCTTAACGTTGGGAGTCCTGCCCCCTGGTAAGCAGTGTATGATCGCTGGATGATTATTTTTAAGTCTAATACTACGGGTAATGGAGTCGCCAATGACTAGCGTGTTCAATTTGTCAGAGCTAATGGTGGGAGGCTTCGGCGTCTCAGACCCCGTAACGGGTGGAGGATTGACCAGAGAAGACTCGGCCTCTGACTCCGACTCGTGGCTTAGTGGGGAGAACCTGTTTAAAGTTTCTGTTGACTGAATGAGCGACACCAGTTGAGCATTCCTACAACATTTCCTTCCAGAAGCCATGAGAAAATTGTCCGGCTGCGGGGACTGTGCGAGGGGATTTATACTACTATCTGTACTTATTGGTGACACATACGCTGTTTCATCCTTTCCTACATTTAAATTACCCTTGCCTAACGTTTGCGTCTGAAGCTGGGCTTGCAGCATGGCTATCCTCGCCATAAGGCAATCGTTCTCCTGTATATTATGAGTACAGCGACTGCAATTAGGAGGCATAATGTTAACGCTACTACTTAGCT
This sequence comes from Oncorhynchus gorbuscha, assembly GCF_021184085.1. Classification (NCBI taxonomy): domain Eukaryota; kingdom Metazoa; phylum Chordata; class Actinopteri; order Salmoniformes; family Salmonidae; genus Oncorhynchus; species Oncorhynchus gorbuscha. The sequence continues at coordinate 65,293,105 of NC_060179.1, read as the reverse complement.
TCGGCTGGTGGAGGTCGTGTAAAACCATGTCCAGATAAACCGTCCGGGGTGAAAAAGTTTAATGAAAAGAGTTGAGCGAGGGAAAAATAAAAATATAAAACGATAAAGTTGCCAGGTAGCAAAGAAACGTTAGCAACAATCCTCACAGCAGCACATGACAAGTCTACAAGTTGTGACCGGAAATGACGGTAGAATGCCTTCGCCAGCTGCCAAAAAAAACCTACAACTAGAACATACAGATGTTACACATTACTTGTGGTTTCACCAACTGGCCAAATAGTGTCAGTATAACCCATATGATCATTTGGCTTTGGAATGGGGTACTTGCAATGCTGTCTTTACTGTGTACTGTATACAATTTCCCCCGGTATTCTCCACTTAGCTTTAGCTCAGCGGACTGACACTATTGTGGCACGCTGACAAATTTCCCTCTTTATTCTCCTCTAGGCTTTCCCCACATGGCAGCTTATTGTCATTGTTGTTATCTAAAAATCCAAGATGGTGTCCCGTCCCGTGTAAATATTGTTTTCTTCGGAAATGTTTAACATTTTTTATCTCAATTTCCATCTACGGACTGAAAATACTCCCCTGCAACCCGCAACACCCAATGTGGTACGGCTCTGCTATTGTTTATACTTTAGAACCGGACCCCCCCCTCCCCCTCAGAAGCTAGCCAGCTATCTAGCTACTAGCTAGTGGTCAGTTAGCCACTACTAGCGGTCATCACCGTTAACTCGGACATCTGCCAGACTCAGCCTGGTCATATATAACCATCCAAGGGGGTTTCCCGTTGCGACGTCCCCCTGAGACCCATCTGCTAGCCTTCTAGCCCCGGCCTGCTAGCTGTCAGAATCGCTGTGCCTCCAGCTCACATAGCTACACACTGGACCCTATGATCACTCAGCTACACATGCATCTCCCTAATGTCAATATGCCTTGTCTATTGCTGTTTTGGTTAGTGTTGTTTGTCTTATTTCACTGTAGAGCCTCCAGCCCTGCTCAATATGCCTTAGCTAGCCCTTTTGTTCCACCCACATACATGCAGTGATCTCACCTGGCTTAAATGGTGCCTCTAGAGACAAAACCTCTCTCATCGTCACTCAATGCCTAGGTTTACCTCCACTGTACTCACATCCTACCATACCCTTGTCTGTACATTATGCCTTGAATCTATTCTTTCCTTGCCCAGAAATCTGCTCCTTTTACTCTCTTTTCCGAACACACCAGACGACCAGTTCTTATAGCCTTTAGCTGTTCTCTTATCCTACTCCTCCTCGGTTCCTCTGGTGATGTAAAGGCCTTGCATCCTTCAGCACCACTCCCATTTCCCAGGCCCTCTTATTTGTTGACTTCTGTAACCGTAAAAGCATTGGTTTCATGCATGTTAACATTATAAGCCTCCACGCTAAGTTTGTTTTATTCACTGCTTTAGCACAATCCGCCAACCTGGATGTCCTAGCCTAACTTTAACATTTTCTGACTAGATAGAACTGTCAAAGGGGCCGGAGTCACAATCTACTGCAGAGAGTTCTGTCATACTATCCAGGTCTGTGCCCAAACAATTCAAGCTTCTACTTTTAAAAAATCCACCTTTCCAGAAAGTCTCTCACCATTGCCACTTGTTATAGACCCCTTCAGCCCCCAGCTGCGCCCGGAAACAATATGTGAATTGATCGCCCCCCATCTATCTTCATCTTCATACTGTTAGGTGACCTAAACTGGGACATGCTTAACACCCCTGCCGTCCTACAATCTAAGCTAGATGTTCTCAAACTCACACAAATTATCAAGGAACATACCAGGTACAACCCTAAATCCGTAACCATGGGCACCCTCTTAGATATCATCCTGACCAACTTGCCCTCTAAATACACCTCTGCTGTCTTCAACCAGGATCTCAGCGATCACTGCCTCATTGCCTGCATCCGTAATGGGTCCATTGTCAAATGACCACCCCTCATCACTGTCAAACACTCCCTAAAGCACTTCAGCGAGCAGGCCTTTCTAATCGACCTGGCCCGGGTATCCTGGAAGGATATTGACCTCATCCTGTCAGTAGAGGATGCCTGGTTTGTCTTGAAAAGTGCTTTCCTCTCTGTCTTAAATAAGCATGCCCCATTCAAGAAAAGTACAACTAAGAACAGATATAGACCTTGGTTCACCCCAGACTTGACTGCCCTTGACCAGCACAAATATACTCTGTTAGGAAAGCAAAGGCAGTCTTTTTCAAACAGAAATGTGCTTCCTGTAGCACTGATTCCAAAAAGTTTTGGGACACTGTAATGTCCATGGAGAATAATAAGAGCACCTTTTCCCAGCTGCCAACTGCACTCAGGATAGGAAACACTGTCACCAATGATAAATCTACGATAATCAATAAATTCAAGAAGCATTTATCTACGGCTAGCCATGCTTTCCACCTGGCTACCCCTACCCCGGCCAACAACTCAGCACACCCTGCAGCAAAGCCAAGTTAATAAACAGATCACCGACCAATTCGAATCCCACCTTACCTTCTCCGCTATACAATCTGGTTTCCAAGCTGGTCATGGGTGCACCTCAGCCATACTCAAGGTCCTAAACTATATCATAACAGCCATCAATAAAAGATGGCCAAGGCATCTACCTGGCCAAGGCTTTCGACTCTGTCAATCACAGCATTCTTATCGGCAGACTTAATAGCCTTGGCGTCTCAAATGACTGCCTCGCCTGGTTCACCAACTATTTCTCAGATAGAGTTCAGTGTGTCAAATCGGAGGGCCTGTTGTCCGGACCTCTGGCAGTCTCTATGGGTGTGCCACAGGGTTCAATTCTCTGCCGACCCTTTTCTCTGTAAATATGAATGATGTTGCTCTTGCTGCTGGTGATTCTCTGATCCACCCCTATGCAGACGACACCATTCTGTATACATTAGGCCCTTGTTTGGACACTATTCTAACAAACCTCCAAACAACACTCCTTTCGTGGCCTCCAAATGCTTTTAAATGCTAGTAAAACTAAGTGGATGCTCTTCAACCAATTGCTGCCTGCACCCTCCCGCCCTACTAGCATCACTACTCTGGACGGTTCTGACCTAGAATATGTGGACAACTACAAATACCTAGGTGTCTGGTTAGACTGTAAACTCTCCTTCCAGACTTCATTATCAAGCATTTCCAATCCAAATTAAATCTAGAATCGGCTTCCTATTTCGCAACAAAGCCTCCTTCACTCATGCTGTCAAACATAACCTTGTAAAACTGACTATCCTACTGATCCTTGACTTCGGTGATGTCATTTACAAAATAGCCCCCAACACTCTATTCAGCAAACTGGATGTTTCACAATGGGGTGGCAGATGGCCTTGTGGTTAGAGCGTTGGACTAGTAACCAGAAGGTTGCAAGATCAAATCCCCGAGCTGACAAGGTAAAATTACCCCTGAACAACACAGTTAACCCAATGTTCATAGGCCATCATTGAAAATGAGGATTTGTTCTTAACTGACTTGCCCAAGTGTTTTTTTTTAAAACAGTGCCCTCCGTTTTGTCACCAAAGCCCCATATACTACCTACCACTGCGACCTGTATGCTCTCATTGGCTGACCCTCACTACATATCTGTCGCCAAACCCACTGGCACCAGGTCATCTATAAGTCTTTGCTAGGTAAAGCCCCACCTTATCTCAGCTCACTGGTCACCATAGCAACACCCACCCATAGCACGTGCTCCAGCAGGTATATTGCACTGGTCCTTTGGCCGCCTTTCCTTCCAGTTCTCTGCTGCCAATGACTGGAACGAATTGCAAAAATCTCTGACGCTGGAGTCTTATATCTCCCTCTGTAACTTTAAGCATCAGCTGTCACCTCTATGGCCTATTTATTGCCTTACCTCCCTTATCTTACCTCATTTGCACACACTGTATATAAACTTTTTTTCTCTATTGTGTTATTGATTGTATGTTTGTTTATTCCCATGTGAAACTCTGTGTTGTTGTTTGTATTGCAGTGCTTTGCTTTATCTTGGCCAGGTCGCAGTTGTAAATGGAAACTTGTTCTCAACTGGCCTACCAGGTTAAAAAAAGTTTACATTTTTTAAAGGAGTATTTGCAATAATTTTGCATTTTTAATTTTTATATTAAGTTATTTTTAAAGCTAAATAAAAACAACATAATATAACAAAACGTTTTTAAAGTTACAAAAATAGAATATGAATGGCCGGTTTCCTGGACTTAAAACAAGCTCAATGGAGAATCTCCACTGAATTTTGTTTTTTAGTTCAGGACTAGTAGGCTTAATATTCCGGAAACCACCCTAAACTGAATAGTGGAATAGTCAGTCAATCCATAGATTATTGCTGAATTGTCATACCCTGACCTTCGAGAGCCTTTTTATTTCTCTATTTGGTTAGGTCATGGTGTGATTTGGGTGGGCATTCTATGTTTTCTGTTTCTTTGTTTTTGGCCACACCTTGGTCCGGTCATTTATCATCTGATGACGAGCGTAACATGAATGTTTTCTCATCGTCAGTAACACGGTTCAAAGACCTGACATATCCTTCTTCATCATGGGAAGGTCATCTGCTGGCCGACAGATCACCTCGAGGCGCTGGAGAAGCAAAGCGGTATCAATATAAGTATGATCAATTTGCAGTGAATGTATTCTTCAAAATGTATCTCAGAATAGTTTTAAAAATACGAGACAGGCCCAGATGAAATGTCCCAGCATTATTGATCGGATTGTCATACTTTATTTTATTTAACAGCAATAAGAATTATCTTTCAAGTGCTAAATATTCAAGAGAAAAACTAAAATGCCATTGCCAGAAATGTCCCATTGCCTCGGTACAGTTTGAAGACCATAGTAATGGGGATGAGAGAGAGGGAGGACATAGCCAGGAACCAGCTCAGAAAATAGATGTCAAAAATATGTTGTTACGTTCTTATCTCGTCTTATTTTATATTAATAGAATATGGTATTGTAAGCAGCTGCAATTGTGAAATCATATCCATAAATGGAAGCAAAATAATGATAAAAATGGACTTGACCTCAAGTCACTGTGCACATAGTAGGATGATGTATAGCCAACAGTACTTCACCAGAAACTTGGGTCTGTAACCAATCATATCCTCAATGTTGACACAGAAATGTTCAGCACTTGGACAGAGACAGACAGGTGTACTCATAAACAGTTTCCTTGTTTTTAAAGGGATAGTTAAAGGAACTATAACTATGAACTATAACAAAATACTTGAGAATGAGAATACATATGGTGATGAAGCTAGTTCTCCATATTGGTGTATTACCATATATCCATCCAATACTGAGTGAGGGCATATGGAGAGGAGTAGCAGTGTGGCACCACTGCACACATAGTGATCAAACAACTGTATGATGTAGAGGCCACACTGCAGCGAAATAGACATTTCATTACAACTCATTTGAGATATTTAGTTTGACAAAAAAAGCCTTGCTAAGACACCCTTTCATCGCTGATTGTTGTAAAGTTTTTTTGACCTCTACTTACCTCAAATCAAAGTTTATTGGTCACGTGCACAGTTTAGCAGATGTTGTAGCAGGTGCAGCAAAATACTAGTGTTACTAGCTCATAACAGTAAAATGTAAAATCAAGTACACAAATAGTAATTAAAAACTAGAAACACGAATAGTAAAAAAGTTTTAAAAAATAACACACAAAAATGCGAATTTGGCTAGGAGCTAGAAACAGGTCGCCATCTCATTTGTTCTTCTATCCTAGAACCACTTCTTACCTGTCATCACACAACAACAATGGTTTGTTGTTGTGTCTGTGACCTCTTACCTCTGTGACCACGATGCCGGAATTAATAGTACAGGGTTAGTATAGTACAGGACAACACAATAAAGACATGCTTACCTGAATTACCATATCAACTATGGACCCATACATCTCACCAAATAGGGTACAGCTACAGGAATATACCACCTCTGTTTTCTTCTTATTTTTACCTTTAATTTAAAGATTGATTGAGAGTGGAATGATTCTTGGATAATTATGCAAAATTACTACCATATAGAGTACCAGTCAAAAGTTTGGATACACCTACTCATTTTTCTTAATTTTTACTATTTTCTACATTGTAGAATACATCAAAGCTATGAAATAACACATATGGAATCATGTAGTAACCAAAAAAGTGTTAAACAAATCAAAATGTATTTTATATTTGAGATTCTTCAAATTGTCATCCTTTGCCTTGATGACAGCTTTGCACATGCCTTGAATTCTCTCAACCAGCTCCACCTGGAATGCTTTTCCAACAGTCTTGAAGGAGTTTCCATATATGCTGAGCACTTGTTGGCTGCTTTCCTTCACTCTGCGCTCCAACTCATCCCAAACCATCACTATTTTGGTTGAGGTCGGGAGATTGTTGGAGGCCAGGTCATCTGATTCAGCACTCCATCACTCTCATTCTTGGTAAAAGAGCCCTTACACAGCCTGGAAGTGTTTTGGGTTATTTTCCTGTTGAAAAACAAATGATAGTCTCACTAAGCCCAAACCAGATGGAATGGCTTATCGCTGCAGAATGCTGTTGCAGCCATGCTGGTTAAGTAGGCCTTGAAATCTAAATGAATCACAGACAGTGTCACCAGGAAAGCACCTCCACACCCACATGCTTTACAGTGGGAAATACACATGCAGAGATCATCCATTCACCCACACCGCATCTCACAAAGACACGGCGGTTGGAACCGAAAATCTCAAATTTGGACTCATCAGACCAAAATACAAATTTCAACCGGTCTAATGTCCATTGCTCGTGTTTCTTGGCCCAATCAAGTCTCCTCTTATTATTGGTGTCATTTAGTAGTTTCTTTGCAGCAATGCAACCATGAAGGCCTGATTCACACAGTCTCCTCTGAAAAGTTGATGTTGAGAAGTGTCTGTTACTTGAACTCTGTGAAACATTTGTTTGGGCTGCATTTTCTGTGGCTGGTAACTCTAATGAACTTATCCTCTGCAACTCTGGGTCTTGTGGTGGTCCTCATGAGAGCCAGTTTCATCATAGCGCTTGATGGTTTTTGCGACTGCACTTGAAGAAAAGTTATTGAAAATTTCCCGATTGACTGACCTTCATGTCTTAAAGAAATGATGGACTGTCATTTATCTTATTTGAGCTGTTCTTGCCATAATATGGACCTGGTATTTTACCAAATAGGGCTATCTTCTTACGGATTGTGGTCCCTGTACAGGGACAAAAATCAGCGGAAATTTTAGAGCGCCAACTGTAGTACTCGATAAAACTTTCATTAAAACACACATGCAAGGTACTCAACTAAAGCTACACTCGTTGTGAATCTAGCCAACATGTCAGATTTGTAAAATGCTTTTCGGCGAAAGCATGAGAAGCTATTATCTGATAGCATGCACCCCCCGAAATACGAGACCTAAACAAAAGAATTAGCGGTAGCCGGCGCTACACAAAACACAGAAATAAAATATAAAACATTCATTACCTTTGACGAGCTTCTTTGTTGGCACTCCTATATGTCCCATAAACATCACAATTGGGTCTTTTTCCCGATTAAATCTGTCATTGTATACCCAAAATGTCCATTTATGAAGGCCGTCTGATCCAGGAAAATTCACCTTTACAAGACGCAACGTCCCTTTTTAAAATTAAAAAAGTTGCATATAAACTACTACAAATCACTTCAAACTACTTTTGTAAACCAACTTTAGGTATTAATAAACGTTAATAATCGATCAAATTGATCACGGGGTGATCTATATTCGATAGCAGCAAGTCTTGAAATCATCGTCCATTTTTTCACTTTCATAACTTCCTCGGTGCACCCCAAGACAGGAAGTGCCTATATGTCATCCCACCAAGGATAAACATGCAATGAAATGCCAGTACTGGCAACATCGTGTGGAAGCTGTAGGCATTGTAAATGGGACCTCATCTATTTTCTATCGCCATAGACAATACATAGACTGGCGGATAAATATTTGTTTTGTGTTTTTGGTGAACAGTTTTCCCTGGGATTTTTACTCCTAAACACGTTCTCTTATAGCCACAGACATGATTGAACCAGTTTTAGAGACTTCAGAGTGTTTTCTATACACACATACTTATCATATGCATATACTATATTCCTGGCATGCGTAGCAGGACGTTGAAATGTTGCGCGATTTTTAACAAAAAGCTGCGAAAAGCTGCGAAAATTCGCATCATCCCTAACAGGCTATCTTCTGTATACCAACCCTACCTTGTCACAACATAACTGATTGTGTCACGTCTAATCAAGGTGGGTGGAATCAGGCGCAGAGAGCACATAGCGATATGAAAGTTTATTCTCCGGTGAACAAGAATCACGGTCAACCCAATACACACAGGGTGAACAATCCAACACAGGATAAAAGATGAACCGGAGAATAAGAACACAAGATACACCGACAGACATAGATGACAAATAAACAATCCCGCACAAAACAAGGGCGGGACAACCTACTATATATACAGACACTAATAAACTAAACAACACACAGGTGAAACCAATCAGACAAAACCAACAGATACACGAAAATAGGTAGTGGCTAGTAGGACGGTGACGACGACCACCGAGCACCGCCTGAATGGGCAGGAGAGCCAACCTCGGCGGAAGTCGTGACAGATTGGCTCAAATGCATTAAAACGGAAAGAAATTCAGCAAATTAACTTTTAACAATGCATTCCAGGTGACTACCTCATGAAGCTTGTTGAGAGAATGCCAAGAGTGTGCAAAGTTGTCATCAAGGCAAAGATATTCTATTTGAGGAATGTCAAATATTTAATACATTTAGATTTTGACACTTTTTTTGGTTACTTCATGTATCCATATGTGTTTTTCATAGTTTTGATGTCTTCACTATTGTTCTACAATGTAAATCAAAGTTTATTTGTCAAGTTGCGCTGAATACAACAGGTGTAGACCCTACAGTGAAATGCTTACTTACAGGCTCCAACCAATAGTGCAAAAAAGGTGTTAGCTGAACAATAGGTAGGTAAGAAAAACAAAAAAACAGTAAAAAGACAGGCTATATACAATAGCGAGGTTATAAAAGTAGCGAGGCTACATACAGACACAGGTTAGTCAGGCTGATTGAGGTAGTATGTACATGTAGATATGGTTAAAGTGACTATGCATATATTATAAACAGAGAGTAGCAGTAGCGTAAAAGAGGGGTTGGTGGGTGGTGCGACACAATGCAGATATTCTGGTTAGCCAATGTGTGGGAGCACTGGTTGGTCGGCCCAATTGAGGTAGTATGTACATGAATGTATAATTAAAGTGACTGCATATATGATAAAGAGAGAGTAGCAGCAGCGTAAAAAGAGGGGTTGGGGGAGGCACACAATGCAAATAGTCCGGGTTATCCGGATCTAGAATGTAGAAAATAAAAAAGATAGACTCGGGAGAGAGCCATGCGTCCTCCGAAACACGACCCTGCTCGGAAGCCAGCCGCACCAAGGTGTCAGAGGAAACACCGTCCAACTGACAACTTGTGTAAATGTCACGTGTGAAATAAAAAAAATCATGTTTTTCTCTGTAATGGATGCACTGCTGCTATGGCTGCCTTTCACCCCAGAAAACATCTGAAAGGGGCCATCTGGGTTTGGTACATCCATTTTTTACAACTTTTAAGTTAACAATATATTGATTGATTCTTGAAGAATATAACTTGTTGTGCCTCATGAGCTTGCCTCCTTAAAATCCCATCAAAGTGAGTGTGACCGTCTGGGTTTTAACCTAGGTTGTCAGCATGCCACAAGACTGTTGGTGCGCTGAGCCAAAGCCCAGGGGAGAATAAAGATGGAAATTGTGAACGAGACACATTAAAGACAGTATTGCAATCATGTGGGTTATACTGCCACTATCTGGCCAGTTGGTGAAACCTCAACACATCTATGTTGTTGTTGTTGTGATTTCAAACACTCGCTTAGCTTCAAAACAAAGAGCCCAATGTTCAAAAATCAATGGGGAGTAAAAGACAGACACACTCATCTGAGTATCAATTTGATTTATCTACAGTGTGTGTGCGTGCATGTGCGTGCATGCTTGCGTGTCTCGGCTGTGTGTGTATCTTCCGAGTGAGGGGATGGTATAGGCCTATATCATAAAAGCTGCTTAGTATCTATTTCCTTTCGTAGACTGTATGTATTACTGCCCAGGGAGTGTATGAGGCTTCATTGGCTTTCAGCGGGTTTTACTGCCGAGCGTCTGTCTGTCCGGTGGGGGGGGGTTTACCGGGCCCAGAGAGGACTAGGGATGTGTCTCAAATGGCACCCGATTCCCTATATAGTACCTTTGATCAGAGCCCTCTGGATCCTGATCAATAGTAGTACACTATATAGGGAATAGGGTGCCATTTGAGACACAAGCCTAGTCTGATACTTCATGCCTGACCTAGAGAGATGAGGAACAACACTGTTCGATTCACACAGTTCAATGCCAGCCCTGTGACGGAGTTAAGACTCTTTTTATTCGTCTATTCACTCTCTCTCACTGTCTGTCCATCTCAACCCTCTCTCTCTGTCTGTGCTTGTCTGTCTATTCCCGCGAGGCATCATATAAACGTCTGCTAGTAATTAATTCAGATTTTCCCCAGACGTGTTCATCTCAAGAATGTAACCCTCCAAATGGTCAAATCTATCATGTGTATGAATGCTCATGCGCATGTTTACGTGTGTGTGTGTATCGCAGGCATGCATGCATGTATGTGTTTCTGTCTATAATTACATTGGCACAATGCCAGCATTATTTGCTTCATATGGACCCGGACAGATTCCTACCAGTCCTTGCTCAACACCGGTCTCCATTGAAATCTAAAAATATCCTGTTCACTGGCATGCACTTGCCTCTGCGTTCCTCTTCTAATAGGATTTGTCATCGTTTACACGACAACACGTACAGTATGTAAGATCACTCAGACAGCACTACAGATGTTCTGGTGTCAAAGGGAGGGGTTTCAGCTTCAGAAGCATTCATCTTTTTAATGACCCCGATGGTAAGTATGTGCTTGGCCCTGCTGCCTGTCAATACTAGTGCTACAAGGGTCTGCATTATTTTTCACTAGAAGGACAGTACCCATTTGTTAGATATCATGTAAACACTGATGTTCCTCATCTGTTTTGAGGTATGTTGAAGCCATGTTGAAGTCATAGAGTTGACCGTATATTTAGATTAAGTATTGAGAGCCTATATTTCTGCACCACTACACACAATCAAAATCAGGCTAAAAGCTGCTCTCCGTCTATCTTTCCAATTGTGTTGTAAACCATTCAGTCCCTTGTCTTCCTCTTTCACTGCCAATAAAAGTATTAGAACTTCAGAGTGAATGTGTGTTTGCATAAGTGAAGTTGATGGATGAAGGAGGAGAAGGGGTTAGAGTTGGTTTAGTTCGACGGATTGCATCAGCCCTGAGTTTCTTTTATTCCTTTATATGATGAACGCCCTAAAGGGTAGAGTTCAGATATGTGTGACGATGATGGGCTCAGTCTTGACCTTGGGGAACCTTGGGGACGGTCTGGAGAGCCTGAGGGGTTCAATGTCCAGGGGTGATCAATAAGGCGTGGACCACTGGGCCTTTCCCCCTCATGATGAATGAATGTCTCTGCCACTGGGGAGAGGGGGAAAAACGCAGCTTGTCCACTTTGACCTCTTAGAACAGCGCTCAGGGGAGAAGCAGGCAGGGAGAGTTCTATCAGGGCCCAGGCTAGTAACCTATTTTCTCAGTTACAGGTTATGACTAGAGCCACAGCGGACAGGGATCATGTTCTTAAACAACCATCGCCCTCAGACACCCGCCCTTAGGGATTTATAGACCCTTTAAGAAAGAGGTGCACCTTGAGCCAGAGTCACCTTTGAAGAGGACGGTGATGTGAATGCACAAAAACTGTGTACAGTTGAAATTGGAAGTTTACATACACTTAGGTTGGAGTCATTAAAACTTGTTTTTCAACCCCTCCACACATTTCTTGTTAACAAACTATAGTTTTGTCAAGTCGGTTAGGACATCTACTTTGTGCCTTTTTTATTTCTCTATTTGGTTAGGTCAGGGTGTGATTTGGGTGGGCATTCAAGTCTGGTTCATCCTTGGGAGCAATTTCCAAATTCCTGAAGGTACCACGTTCATCTGCACAAACAATAGTACGCAAGTATAAACACCATGGGACCACGCAGCCATCATACCGCTCAGGAAGGAGATGCGTTCGGTCTCCTAGAGATGAACACACTTTGGTGCGAAAAGTGCAAAATAATCCCAGAACAACAAGATGCTGGAGGAAACAGGTACAAAGTATCTATATCCACAGTAAAACAAGTCCTATATCAACATAACCTGAAAGGTCGCTCAGCAAGGAAGAAGCACTGCTCTAAAACCACCATAAAAAAGCCAGACTACGGTTTGCAACTGCACATGGGGACAAAGATGGTACTTTTTGGAGAAATGTCCTCTGGTCTGATGAAACAAAAATAGAACTGTTTGGCCATAATGACCATCGTTATGTTTGGAGGAAAAAGAGGTGAGGCTTGCAAGCCGAAGAACAACATCCCAACCGTGAAGCACAGGGGTGGCAGCATCATGTTGTGGGGGTGCTTTGCTACAGGAGGGACTGGTGCACTTCACAAAATATATGGCATCATGAGGCAGGACAATTATGTGGATATATTGAAGCAACAACTCAAGACATCAGTCAGGAAGTTTAAGCTTGGTCGACAATGGGTCTTCGAAATGGACAGTGACCCCAAGCATACTTCCAACGTTGTGGCAAAATGGCAAAATGACCTCAATCACATAGAAAATTTGTTGGCAGAACTAAAAAAGTGTGTGCGAGCAAGGAGGCCTACGAACCTGACTCAGTCACACCAGCTCTGTCAGGAGGAAGGGGCCAAAATGAATCCCACTTATTGTGGGAAGCTTGTGGAAGGCTACCCAAAATGTTTGACCCAAGTTCAACAATTTAAAGGCAATGCTACCAAATACTAATTGAGTGTATGTAAACTTCTGACACAGTGGGAATATGATGAAAGAAATAAAAGCTTAAATAAATAATTCTCTCTACTATTATTCTGACATTTCACATTGTTAAAATGAAGTGGTAATCCTAATTGACCTAAAACAGGGAATATTTATTAGGATTAAATGTCAGGAATTGTGAAAAACTGAGCTTAAATGTGTTTGACTAAGGTGTGTGTAAACTTCCGACATCAAATGTACGTGTGTGTGTGTGTGTGTGTGTGTGTGTGTGTGTGTGTGTGTGTGTGTGTGCGTGCGTGCGTGCGTGCGTGCGTGCGTGCGTGCGTGCGTGCGTGCGTGTGTGTAAAGCGAGCAGGTCAGATCTCTGATGACAGAGCAGTTGTTTTCATCTCACCCAACCAGGTCACACCAGATCAACTACAGTATTCTACAGAGATGCCTTCAATACTAGCGACTAGCGGCAACATGAGCAT